>NC_068447.1:13101099-13401099 GCF_023373465.1 Oncorhynchus keta
CTATATGGTGTTGTCCTCTACTTAACAGAGGCTATATGGTGTTGTCCTCTACTTAACAGAGGCTTTATGGTGTTGTCCTCTACTCATCGGAGGCTATATGGTGTTGTCCTCTACTCATCAGAGGCTATATGGTGTTGTCCTCTACTTAACAGAGGCTATATGGTGTTGTCCTCTACTTAACAGAGGCTATATGGTGTTGTCCTCTACTCATCGGAGGCTATATGGTGTTGTCCTCTACTCATCAGAGGCTATATGGTGTTGTCCTCTACTCATCAGAGGCTATATGGTGTTGTCCTCTACTTACCAGAGGCTATATGGTGTTGTCCTCTACTTATCAGAGGCTATATGGTGTTGTCCTCTACTTAGCAGAGGTTATATGGTGTTGTCCTCTACTTAGCAGAGGTTATATGGTGTTGTCCTCTACTTATCAGAGGCTATATGGTGTTGTCCTCTACTTATCAGAGGTTATATGGTGTTGTCCTCTACTTATCAGAGCCTGTATGGTGTTGTCCTCTACTTATCAGAGGTTATATGGTGTTGTCCTCTACTTATCAGAGGTTATATGGTGTTGTCCTCCACTTAGCAGAGGTTATATGGTGTTGTCCTCCACTTAGCAGAGGTTATATGGTGTTGTCCTCCACTTAGCAGAGGTTATATGGTGTTGTCTTCTACTTAACAGAGGCTATATGGTGTTGTCCTCTACTTATCAGAGGCTATATGGTGTTGTCCTCCACTTAGCAGAGGTTATATGGTGTTGTCTTCTACATAACAGAGGTTATATGGTGTTGTCCTCTACTTATCAGAGGTTATATGGTGTTGTCCTCCACTTAGCAGAGGTTATATGGTGTTGTCTTCTACTTAACAGAGGCTATATGGTGTTGTCCTCTACTTAACAGAGGTTATATGGTGTTGTCCTCCACTTAGCAGAGGTTATATGGGGTTGTCTTCTACTTAACAGAGGCTATATGGTGTTGTCCTCTACTTATCAGAGGTTATATGGTGTTGTCCTCCACTTAGCAGAGGTTATATGGTGTTGTCTTCTACTTAACAGAGGTTATATGGTGTTGTCCTCCACTTAGCAGAGGTTATATGGTGTTGTCTTCTACTTAACAGAGGCTATATGGTGTTGTCCTCTACTTATCAGAGGTTATATGGTGTTGTCCTCCACTTAGCAGAGGTTATATGGTGTTGTCTTCTACTTAACAGAGGTTATATGGTGTTGTCCTCTACTTATCAGAGGCTATATGGTGTTGTCCTCTACTTATCAGAGGTTATATGGTGTTGTCCTCCACTTAGCAGAGGTTATATGGTGTTGTCCTCTACTTAACAGAGGCTATATGGTGTTGTCCTCTACTTATCAGAGCCTGTATGGTGTTGTCCTCTACTTATCAGAGGTTATATGGTGTTGTCCTCTACTTATCAGAGCCTGTATGGTGTTGTCCTCTACTTATCAGAGGTTATATGGTGTTGTCCTCTACTTATCAGAGGCTATATGGTGTTGTCCTCCACTTAGCAGAGGTTATATGGTGTTGTCCTCTACTTATCAGAGGTTATATGGTGTTGTCCTCTACTTATCAGAGCCTGTATGGTGTTGTCCTCTACTTATCAGAGCCTGTATGGTGTTGTCCTCTACTTATCAGAGGTTATATGGTGTTGTCCTCCACTTAGCAGAGGTTATATGGTGTTGTCCTCTACTTATCAGAGGTTATATGGTGTTGTCCTCTACTTATCAGAGGCTGTATGGTGTTGTCCTCCACTTATCAGAGGTTATATGGTGTTGTCCTCTACTTATCAGAGGTTATATGGTGTTGTCCTCCACTTAGCAGAGGTTATATGGTGTTGTCCTCTACTTATCAGAGGCTATATGGTGTTGTCCTCTACTTATCAGAGGTTATATGGTGTTGTCCTCTACTTATCAGAGGTTATATGGTGTTGTCCTCTACTTATCAGAGGTTATATGGTGTTGTCCTCTACTTATCAGAGGCTATATGGTGTTGTCCTCTACTTATCAGAGGTTATATGGTGTTGTCCTCTACTTATCAGAGGTTATATGGTGTTGTCCTCTACTTATCAGAGGTTATATGGTGTTGTCCTCTACTTACCAGAGGTTATATGGTGTTGTCCTCTACTTATCAGAGGTTATATGGTGTTGTCCTCTACTTACCAGAGGCTATATGGTGTTGTCCTCTACTTATCAGAGGCTATATGGTGTTGTCCTCTACTTATCAGAGGTTATATGGTGTTGTCCTCCACTTACCAGAGGCTATATGGTGTTGTCCTCTACTTATCAGAGGCTATATGGTGTTGTCCTCTACTTATCAGAGGTTATATGGTGTTGTCCTCTACTTATCATAGGTTATATGGTGTTGTCCTCTACTTATCAGAGGTTATATGGTGTTGTCCTCTACTTATCAGAGGCTATATGGTGTTGTCCTCTACTTATCAGAGGCTATATGGTGTTGTCCTCTACTTATCAGAGGTTATATGGTGTTGTCCTCTACTTATCAGAGGCTATATGGTGTTGTCCTCTACTTATCAGAGGCTATATGGTGTTGTCCTCTACTTATCAGAGGCTATATGGTGTTGTCCTCTACTTATCAGAGGCTATATGGTGTTGTCCTCTACTTAACAGAGGCTATATGGTGTTGTCTTCTACTTATCAGAGGTTATATGGTGTTGTCCTCTACTTATCAGAGGTTATATGGTGTTGTCCTCTACTTATCAGAGGTTATATGGTGTTGTCCTCTACTTATCAGAGGTTATATGGTGTTGTCCTCTACTTATCAGAGCCTGTATGGTGTTGTCCTCTACTTATCAGAGGCTATATGGTGTTGTCCTCTACTTATCAGAGGCTATATGGTGTTGTCCTCTACTTATCAGAGGCTATATGGTGTTGTCCTCTACTTATCAGAGGCTATATGGTGTTGTCCTCTACTTAACAGAGGCTATATGGTGTTGTCTTCTACTTATCAGAGGTTATATGGTGTTGTCCTCTACTTATCAGAGGTTATATGGTGTTGTCCTCTACTTATCAGAGGTTATATGGTGTTGTCCTCTACTTATCAGAGGTTATATGGTGTTGTCCTCTACTTATCAGAGCCTGTATGGTGTTGTCCTCTACTTATCAGAGGCTATATGGTGTTGTCCTCTACTTATCAGAGGTTATATGGTGTTGTCCTCTACTTATCAGAGGTTATATGGTGTTGTCCTCTACTTAACAGAGGCTATATGGTGTTGTCTTCTACTTATCAGAGGTTATATGGTGTTGTCCTCTACTTATCAGAGGTTATATGGTGTTGTCCTCTACTTATCAGAGCCTGTATGGTGTTGTCCTCTACTTAGCAGAGGTTATATGGTGTTGTCCTCTACTTATCAGAGCCTGTATGGTGTTGTCCTCTACTTATCAGAGGTTATATGGTGTTGTCCTCTACTTATCAGAGGTTATATGGTGTTGTCCTCTACTTATCAGAGCCTGTATGGTGTTGTCCTCTACTTATCAGAGGTTATATGGTGTTGTCCTCTACTTATCAGAGGTTATATGGTGTTGTCCTCTACTTATCAGAGCCTGTATGGTGTTGTCCTCTACTTATCAGAGGCTATATGGTGTTGTCCTCTACTTAGCAGAGGTTATATGGTGGTAACAACTATTATGCAGGATAATGTCTTACTTCCCACAGTGTTGCTTGTCTCCTATGTCTTTCCCTTCCCAGTGTTGCTTGTCTCCTATGTCTTTGCCTTCCCACAGTGTTGCTTGTCTCCTATGTCTTTCCCTTTCCACAGTGTTGCTTGTCTCCTATGTCTTTCCCTTCCCAGTGTTGCTTGTCTCCTATGTCTTTCCCTTCCCAGTGTTGCTTGTCTCCTATGTCTTTGCCTTCCCACAGTGTTGCTTGTCTCCTCTGTCTTTCCCTTCCCACAGTGTTGCTTGTCTCCTATGTCTTTGCCTTCCCAGTGTTGCTTGTCTCCTATGTCTTTGCCTTCCCACAGTGTTGCTTGTCTCCTCTGTCTTTCCCTTCCCACAGTGTTGCTTGTCTCCTATGTCTTTGCCTTCCCAGTGTTGCTTGTCTCCTATGTCTTTCCCTTCCCAGTGTTGCTTGTCTCCTATGTCTTTGCCTTCACAGTGTTGCTTGTCTCCTATGTCTTTGCCTTCACAGTGTTGCTTGTCTCCTATGTCTTTGCCTTCACAGTGTTGCTTGTCTCCTATGTCTTTGCCTTCCCAGTGTTGCTTGTCTCCTATGTCTTTGCCTTCCCAGTGTTGCTTGTCTCCTATGTCTTTGCCTTCCCACAGTGTTGCTTGTCTCCTATGTCTTTCCCTTCCCAGTGTTGCTTGTCTCCTATGTCTTTGCCTTCCCACAGTGTTGCTTGTCTCCTATGTCTTTCCCTTTCCACAGTGTTGCTTGTCTCCTATGTCTTTCCCTTCCCAGTGTTGCTTGTCTCCTATGTCTTTGCCTTCCCACAGTGTTGCTTGTCTCCTCTGTCTTTCCCTTCCCACAGTGTTGCTTGTCTCCTATGTCTTTGCCTTCCCAATGTTGCTTGTCTCCTATGTCTTTGCCTTCCCACGGTGTTGCTTGTCTCCTCTGTCTTTCCCTTCCCACAGTGTTGCTTGTCTCCTATGTCTTTGCCTTCCCAGTGTTGCTTGTCTCCTATGTCTTTCCCTTCCCAGTGTTGCTTGTCTCCTATGTCTTTGCCTTCACAGTGTTGCTTGTCTCCTATGTCTTTGCCTTCACAGTGTTGCTTGTCTCCTATGTCTTTGCCTTCACAGTGTTGCTTGTCTCCTATGTCTTTGCCTTCCCAGTGTTGCTTGTCTCCTATGTCTTTGCCTTCCCAGTGTTGCTTGTCTCCTATGTCTTTGCCTTCCCACAGTGTTGCTTGTCTCCTATGTCTTTGCCTTCCCACAGTGTTGCTTGTCTCCTATGTCTTTGCCTTCACACAGTGTTGCTTGTCTCCTATGTCTTTGCCTTCACAGTGTTGCTTGTCTCCTATGTCTTTGCCTTCCCAGTGTTGCTTGTCTCCTATGTCTTTCCCTTCCCAGTGTTGCTTGTCTCCTATGTCTTTGCCTTCCCACAGTGTTGCTTGTCTCCTCTGTCTTTCCCCTCCCACAGTGTTGCTTGTCTCCTATGTCTTTCCCCTCCCACAGTGTTGCTTGTCTCCTATGTCTTTGCCTTCCCACAGTGTTGCTTGTCTCCTATGTCTTTGCCTTCCCACAGTGTTGCTTGTCTCCTATGTCTTTGCCTTCCCACAGTGTTGCTTGTCTCCTATGTCTTTCCCTTACCAGTGTTGCTTGTCTCCTATGTCTTTGCCTTCCCACAGTGTTGCTTGTCTCCTATGTCTTTGCCTTCACACAGTGTTGCTTGTCTCCTATGTCTTTGCCTTCCCACAGTGTTGCTTGTCTCCTATGTCTTTCCCTTCCCACAGTGTTGCTTGTCTCCTATGTCTTTGCATTCCCACAGTGTTGCTTGTCTCCTATGTCTTTGCCTTCCCACAGTGTTGCTTGTCTCCTATGTCTTTGCCTTCCCACAGTGTTGCTTGTCTCTTATGTCTTTCCCTTTCCACAATGTTGCTTGTCTCCTATGTCTTTGCCTTCCCACAGTGTTGCTTGTCTCCTATGTCTTTGCCTTCCCACAGTGTTGCTTGTCTCCTATGTCTTTGCCTTCCCACAGTGTTGCTTGTCTCCTATGTCTTTGCCTTCCAACAGTGTTGCTTGTCTCCTATGTGTTTGCCTTCACACAGTGTTGCTTGTCTCCTATGTCTTTGCCTTCCCACAGTGTTGCTTGTCTCCTATGTCTTTGCCTTCCCACAGTGTTGCTTGTCTCCTATGTCTTTGCCTTCACACAGTGTTGCTTGTCTCCTATGTCTTTGCCTTCCCACAGTGTTGCTTGTCTCCTATGTCTTTCCCTTCCCACAGTGTTGCTTGTCTCCTATGTCTTTGCCTTCCCACAGTGTTGCTTGTCTCCTATGTCTTTGCCTTCCCACAGTGTTGCTTGTCTCCTATGTCTTTCCCTTCCCACAGTGTTGCTTGTCTCCTATTCTTTCCCTTCCCAGTGTTGCTTGTCTCCTATGTCTTTGCCTTCCCAGTGTTGCTTGTCTCCTATGTCTTTCCCTTCCCACAGTGTTGCTTGTCTCCTATGTCTTTGCCTTCCCACAGTGTTGCTTGCCATTTAGCTCCAAAGCGACTTACAGTCATGTGTGCATACATTCTACGTATGGGTGGTCCGGGGATCGAACCCACTACCCTTGCCTTCCGCCATGCTCTACAGTGTTGAAGGACTTGTCTCCTATGTCTTTGCCTTCCCACAGTGTTGCTTGTCTCCTCTGTCTTTCCCTTCCCACAGTGTTGCTTGTCTCCTATGTCTTTGCCTTCCCAGTGTTGCTTGTCTCCTATGTCTTTGCCTTCCCACAGTGTTGCTTGTCTCCTCTGTCTTTCCCTTCCCACAGTGTTGCTTGTCTCCTATGTCTTTGCCTTCCCAGTGTTGCTTGTCTCCTATGTCTTTCCCTTCCCAGTGTTGCTTGTCTCCTATGTCTTTGCCTTCCCACAGTGTTGCTTGTCTCCTATGTCTTTGCCTTCCCACAGTGTTGCTTGTCTCCTATGTCTTTGCCTTCCCAGTGTTGCTTGTCTCCTATGTCTTTGCCTTCCCAGTGTTGCTTGTCTCCTATGTCTTTGCCTTCCCACAGTGTTGCTTGTCTCCTATGTCTTTCCCTTCCCAGTGTTGCTTGTCTCCTATGTCTTTGCCTTCCCACAGTGTTGCTTGTCTCCTATGTCTTTCCCTTTCCACAGTGTTGCTTGTCTCCTATGTCTTTCCCTTCCCAGTGTTGCTTGTCTCCTATGTCTTTGCCTTCCCACAGTGTTGCTTGTCTCCTCTGTCTTTGCTTCCCACAGTGTTGAATGTCTCCTATGTCTTTGCCTTCCCACAGTGTTGCTTGTCTCCTATGTCTTTCCCTTCCCACAGTGTTGCTTGTCTCCTATGTCTTTGCCTTCCCACAGTGTTGGTCTCCTATGTCTTTGCCTTCCCACAGTGTTGCTTGTCTCCTATGTCTTTCCCTTCCCACAGTGTTGCTTGTCTCCTATGTCTTTCCCTTCCCACAGTGTTGCTTGTCTCCTATGTCTTTGCCTTCCCACAGTGTTGCTTGTCTCATGTCTTTGCCTTCCCACAGTGTTGTTTGTCTCCTATGTCTTTGCCTTCCCACAGTGTTGCTTGTCTCTATGTCTTTGCCTTCCCACAGTGTTGCTTGTCTCCTATGTCTTTGCCTTCCCACAGTGTTGCTTGTCTCCTATGTCTTTGCCTTCCCACAGTGTTGCTTGTCTCCTATGTCTTTCCCTTCCCACAGTGTTGCTTGTCTCCTATGTCTTTGCCTTCCCACAGTGTTGCTTGTCTCCTATGTCTTTGCCTTCCCACAGTGTTGCTTGTCTCCTATGTCTTTGCCTTCCCACAGTGTTGCTTGTCTCCTATGTCTTTGCCTTCCCACAGTGTTGCTTGTCTCCTATGTCTTTGCCTTCCCACAGTGTTGCTTGTCTCCTATGTCTTTGCCTTCCCACAGTGTTGCTTGTCTCCTATGTCTTTGCCTTCCCACAGTGTTGCTTGTCTCCTATGTCTTTGCCTTCCCACAGTGTTGCTTGTCTCCTATGTCTTTGCCTTCCCACAGTGTTGCTTGTCTCCTATGTCTTTGCTTATGTTGAATGGGTAATGGTGGGTTTCCTGGCTGAGAGGTGGAGGGGTGGATTCGTTGAGGTTATGCTGTTTTTACAGTAACGTTTAGCTATAGTCTGAACAGTCTTTTGAAAGAAAGGGTCTGGTGTGAGGGGAGTTCAGTGCTGGTTAGATTAGCTTGTCGGGGAGATTATCAGGTTGCTTGTGGAGTGTGTAGGGCTGATCTGGGGTCTGAGGGAGGGTGAGTAGGCTGCACCACTGAAGGACCAGAACACCCAGGGCATTGATGCAGGATTAGGGCCTGACATTCCACTGCCCTCTGAGGGAACATAGGAGGAAACACAGCCGTGTGTGTGTGTGTGTGTGTGTGTGTGTGTGTGTGTGTGTGTGTGTGTGTGTGTGTGCGTGCGTGCGTGCGTGCGTGCGTGCGTGCGTGCGTGCGTGCGTGCGTATGTAATGGTTGAAGACGGAAGTTTACATACACTTAGGTTGGAGTCATTAAAACTCGTTTTTCAACCACTTAACAAACTATAGTTTTGGCAAGTTAGTTAGGACATCTTGTTTGTGCATGACATCAAGTAATTTTTCCAACAATTGTTTACAGACAGATTATTTAACTTATAATTCACTGTATCACAATTCCAGTGGGTCAGAAGATTATATACACTAAGTTAACTGTGCATTTAAACAGCTTGGAAAATTCCAGAAAATTATGTCATGGTTTTAGAAGCTTCTGATAGGCTAGTTGACATCATTAGAGTCAATTGGAGGTGTACCTGTGGATGTATTTCAAGGCCTACCTTCAAACTCAGTGCCTCTTTGCGTGACATCATGGGAAAAGCAATAGAAATCAGCCAAGATCTCAGATAAATTGTAGACCTTCACAAGTCTGGTACATCCTTGGGAGTAATTTCCAAAAGCCTGAAAGTACCACGTTCATCTGTACAAATAATAGTACGCAAGTATAAACACCATGGGACCACGCAGCCGTCATACAGCTCAGGAAGGAGACGCGTTCTGTCTCCTAGAGATGAACATACTTTGGTGCGAAAAGTGCAAATCAATCCCAGAACAGCAAAGGACCTTGTGAAGATGCTGGAGGAAACAGGTACAAAAGTATCTATATCCACAGTAAAACGAGCCCTATATCAACATAACCTGAAAGGCCGCTCAGCAAGGAAGAAGCCACTGCTCCAAAACCGTCATGAAAAAGCCAGACTACGGTTTGCAACTGCACATGGGGACAAAGATCATACTTTTTGGAGAAATGTCCTCTGGTCTGATGAAACAAAAATAGAACTGTTTGGCCATGATCGCCGCCATTGTGTTTGGAGGAAAAAGGGGGAGGCTTACAAGCTGAAGAACACCATCCCAACCGTGAAGCACGGGGGTGGCAGCATCATGTTGTGGGGGTGCTTTGCTGCAGGACGAACTGATGCACTTCAAAAATAGATGGCATCATGAGGTTGGAAAAGTATGTGGATATATTGAAGCAACATGAAGGCATCAGTCAGGAAGTGAAAGTTTGGTCGCAAATGGGTTTTCCAAATGGACAATGACCCCAAGCATACTTCCAAAGTTGTGGCAAAATGGCGTAAGGACAACAAAGTCAAGATATTAGAGTTGCCATCGCAAAGCCCTGACCTATATCCTAAATGTATGGGCAGAACTGAAAAAGCGTGTGAGAGCATGAAGGCCAACAAACCTGACTCAGTTACACCAGCTCTGTCAGGAGGAATGGGCCAAAAATCACCCAACTTATTGTGGGAAGCTTGTGGAAGGCTACCCGACACTTTTGACTCAAGTTAAACAATTTAAAGGTAATGCTACCAAATACTAATTGAGTGTATGTAAACTTCTGACCCACTGGGAATGTGATGAAAGAAATACAAGATGAAATAAATAATTCTCTCTACTATTATTCTGACATTTCACATTCTTAAAATAAAGTGGTCATTCTAACTGACCTAAGACAGGGAATTTTTACTAGGATTAAATGTCAGGAATTGTGAAAAACTGAGTTTAAATTTATTTGGCTAAGGTGTATGTAAACTTCCGATTTCAACTCTGTCTGTCTGTCTGTCTGTCTGTCTGTCTGTCTGTCTGTCTGTCTGTCTGTCTGTCTGTCTGTCTGTCTGTCTGTCTGTCTGTCTGTCTGTCTGTCTGTCTGTCTGTCTGTCTGTCTGTCTGTCTGTCTGTCTGTCTGTCTGTCTGTCTGTCTGTCTGTCTGTCTGTCTGTCTGTCTGTGTGTGTGTGTGTGTGTGTGTGTGTGTGTGTGTGTGTGTGTGTGTGTGTGTGTGTGTGTGTGTAGTTTTGACAGCTTTACTTGGCAGACTGTAATGTTGGAACAAACTTTTCCTGTTGTGTTTCCCCTACAAACATGACCGTGATGTTCTGGAAAATGAGTGTGTGTGTGTGTGTGTGTGTGTGTGTGTGTGTGTGTGTGTGTGTGTGTGTGTGTGTGTGTGTGTGTGTGTGTGTGTGTGTGTGTGTGTGTGTGTGTGTGTGTGTGTGTGTGTGTGTGTGTGTGTGTGTGGGTGGGCGTGTGGGTACTTCTGTTTGATAAGCTGAGTAAGGGTTTTGTTGAGAAAAGTTGTTCCATTGTTTCATTGTGACAGTCTCTTTAAGTAATATTAATAGCTCGTAAGATTCATTGAGTTTCTATGCACTGATTATGTACTCACACTATGGCCATGTTTGTTGGAAACTTAACCAGCACAATCTCACAGTCGCACTGCGTCAAATCAGATCCATCTCAAGTTGTGTTGTAACCTGTACAGTCTCATACCTGTCTCACAGTTGTAACCTACAGTCTCATACCTGTCTCACAGTTGTAACCTACAGTCTCATACCTATCTCACAGTTGTAACCTACAGTCTCATACCTGTCTCACAGTTGTACAGTCTCATACCTGTCTCACAGTTGTAACCTAGTCTCATACCTGTCTCACAGTTGTAACCTGGTCTCATATCTGTCTCACAGTTGTAACCTAGTCTCATACCTGTCTCACAGTTGTAACCTACAGTCTCATACCTGTCTCACAGTTGTAACCTAGTCTCATATCTGTCTCACAGTTGTAACCTAGTCTCATACCTGTCTCACAGTTGTAACCTCGTCTCATATCTGTCTCACAGTTGTAACCTAGTCTCATACCTGTCTCACAGTTGTAACCTACAGTCTCATACCTGTCTCACAGTTGTTTTCTAGTCTCATACCTGTCTCACAGTTGTAACCTAGTCTCATACCTGTCTCACAGTTGTAACCTAGTCTCATATCTGTCTCACAGTTGTAACCTACAGTCTCATATCTGTCTCCCAGTTGTAACCTACAGTCTCATACCTGTCTCACAGTTGTAACCTACAGTCTCATACCTGTCTCACAGTTGTAACCTACAGTCTCATACCTGTCTCACAGTTGTAACCTGTAAAGTCTCATATCTGTATCATAGTTTAACCTGTACAGTCTCATACCTGCCTCCCAGTTGTAACCTACAGTCTCATACCTGTCTCACAGTTGTAACCTGTACAGTCTCATACCTGCCTCCCAGTTGTAACCTAGTCTCATATCTGTCTCACAGTTGTAACCTACAGTCTCATATCTGTCTCACAGTTGTACCCTACATTCTCATACCTGTCTCACAGTTGTAACCTAGTCTCATACCTGTCTCACAGTTGTAACCTAGTCTCATATCTGTCTCACAGTTGTAACCTACAGTCTCATATCTGTCTCACAGTTGTAACCTACAGTCTCATATCTGTCTCACAGTTATAACCTAGTCTCATATCTGTCTCACAGTTGTAACCTAGTCTCATATCTGTCTCACAGTTGTAACCTACAGTCTCATACCTGTCTCACAGTTGTAACCTACAGTCTCATACCTGTCTCACAGTTATAACCTACAGTCTCATATCTGTCTCACAGTTGTAACCTAGTCTCATATCTGTCTCACAGTTGTAACCTACAGTCTCATATCTGTCTCACAGTTGTAACCTGTACAGTCTCATACCTGCCTCCCAGTTGTAACCTGTACAGTCTCATACCTGACTCCCAGTTGTAACCTGTACAGTCTCATACCTGCCTCCCAGTTGTAACCTACAGTCTCATACCTGCCTCCCAGTTGTAACCTACAGTCTCATACCTGCCTCCCATACACTCTCATAGTCTCACAAAATGAGATAAACACGGTTAACAAGTGCTTTGTCCTTCATAAAGACCTTGGTTGCCAATACTGTCAGACATAGAGACCTATCTCTCTCTCTCTGAACCGTGGAAGGTCAGAGGGTTTAAAGCTTGAAACACAGGGGAATGTGCAGGTGGGATTCTAGCCATGTCTGGCATCCCAGTCACAGGCTTCTTTCTTCTCTGTTGCATATGAGCAAGTTGCCATTGAACAGTCATCTGTCTTGTTTACCCACCAAACAGGTCTAAGCCAGTGTTTATAGTGCTGTGTGCATGTGTACATATCATACATTTTTGATCCCACATTTTTGGTGTCTTTGAGTGTGTTCTATATACAGCAGGGAAGTCAGTCCTTTGGGTAAGGATGTGGGTACACAGACCGGTGAGCCACTGCAGCCCCTTAAAGATGTTCAGATGTTTTGTGGCCCCCACCCGCCATCAAAGTTGCCCATCCCTGATGTATAAATATTTGTTTTTTCATCAAAAACTCTTCCTCTCTTCTGTTCCAGGGACCCAGGTCAAAGATGGCAGCCAGCTCCGGGGTCGAAGGCAGCCATGTTGGTGAAGGTGAACAGCATTGGCAGGAACCAGTCCGTGGTGCCCACTAGCACCCAGCACCTCAACACTCTCAGCCCTGGGAGCCCTGCTGTGTACCAGGTCCACTCAGACAGACCCATATCCAGCCCTGAAGGCAAGATGGCTGCCCCTGTGGACCACAAGCAAGCCTTCCACCTGAAGAAGGGAGACAACGGTAACTTCGGCCTGGTGATGCCCTCCCCTGGCAGCCAGGTCTACCAGACTCCACAGAGGTGTCAGGCTGGCACCCCCCAGCCCTCCTCGCCCCATTACGGTGCCACTCCGCCCATCTATGATGAGCCACCCATGGAAACACCTATCTATGATGAGCCCCCGATGGAGGTGGAGGGGGCCGCCCTCCTGAATAGGTCCTCCACCCCAACTACCAGCCTGCAGAGGGTCCGCCAACCCCAGACCCAGACCCACCACCAGACCCAGCAGCAACCCAAGCTGCTTCAATACCCAGCCTCTCATCTGGCCTCCAAACACAAGAGGAATCCCTCCGCCACAGAGTACAGCCCCGCTGGACGGGAGTGCATCAAACACATGGTCAACGTGGACCCTGCCACCTGCAAGCAGAGCCCCTTATCCCATCCTATCCAGACAGAGCAGGCCCCTGCTCTAGACCCTGACCTGCCCCCCTCTCCATCCCCATGCCCAGTCGTCACCCAGCCCAGGCCCAAGGAGGTGAGCCTGGAGAAGAAGCAGTCGTGGCGTCTCCTGGAGACCAGCGTGAGGAAGAACATGGACGTCCGGCACAGCCGGCAGAACAGTGTGGCGTCCCAGGAGTACCCAGCGCCGGCCGCCGTCACCCACCAGGACTCCGGCTACTCCACCGGGCCCTCGCCCAGCTTGAGGAGGAAGAACCGCCGGAGAGCCCTGGGAGGGGGGGCTGTGGGAACAGGGCAGGGCCGGCCAGGCTCAGTGGGCAGCAGTGGGGAGCTCAGTGCCCTGAATGAGAAGCTGATGGCAGAGATGCGGGTGGTGGTGAGTCGATCTAACACCCTGCGTGGCAGCAAGGCCAGCCTGGACACTGAGATGTCTGACAGCTCTGTACCTCGGACCCGTTCCCCCCTGGGTTCCCCGAAGAAGTACAGGGGCCGCAGCGCCTCCCGAGAGGACATCAGCGCCAGTAACCACTCTCTGTACCGGACCGGGAGCGGGAGTACCCATGGCGACGTGCCCCTCTCGCCCCTGGCGTCGGAGGGCATGGTGCGTCAGAAACGGACCTATGAGAAGGTGGACACTCTGGAGAAGAGCATCATCAGCCAGAACAGCCTGTCCTCCTCGGAGCCCCACATGTCCCTCTCACAGGTACAGTTCAGTACAGCCCGCCTCTCAACACTGTGTACTGTATCCGGGGGGTTAGACTTGTCTTAGCATTCAGACCTCTTTGTGAATACACAGTAGAAAACAGGCCTGTTCCTCTGGCGTGTGTAATATATAGTTATGTGTTGATATGTTGACATGTGTCGGGTGGCTGCTTGAGTTCCAGCACACTGGTTGAATCAACGTTGTTTCCTCGTCATTTAAATGAAATGACGTTGAACCAACGTGGACTAGACGTTGAATAGACGTCTGTACGCATTGCGAGGGCCGATACAGCCATATGACTGGGAGGTCTGTGTGAGGAAAGCTCTGTACTCTCGATCTCATATGACTGGGCGGTCTGTGTGAGGAAAGCTCTGTACTCTCGATCTCATATGACTGGGCGGTCTGTGTGAGGAAAGCTCTGTACTCTCGATCTCATATGACTGGGCGGTCTGTGTGAGGAAAGCTCTGTACTCTCGATCTCATATGACTGGGCGGTCTGTGTGAGGAAAGCTCTGTACTCTCGATCTCATATGACTGGGCGTGTGCTAATTAGCCTTGTTAGGTGTATTACTGCAGGTCAGCTGGAATGTCTCCTATCCATGCCCTCTCTGTCCATCTCTCTCCGACTCTGTCTCTACCAAAAATAAAGCTGCTGTCTTTCTCCTTGCTATCTTTATAAGCAGTTCTAGGGAACAACAATTGTTCTATTTTCTTCCCGTGTTGTGTTGGAGATGTGACAGTGTGTAGGCGATGTGAAGGGAAGGCGTTGTGAGGCACCAGTCATCTCTGTCTCTCCCTGTCTTCTTTTCTCTGGGATTCACCTCCTCTCACTTCAGCCTTCAGGACAAAAATTGGACGCTGTCGACATCCTGTCGCCGTAGGAACAATGCAGTAGAAAGTTGCTTGTTCTCAGTTTCCTGTTGCCAGTCTGTTCCATTCCAGGAAAAGGGCCTCGGAGTGCCTTGAATCCTATTGGAGTTGTTTCTAATCACATGTTTTCCTTCCTGTAAAAAAAACAAAGTCACGTTAATGCAGTGTGTGTATTGCCACCTGAGACAGCCCCAAGCCTCCTCCTCACCTTGTTTTAGAAATAGTTTATAGTGTGATTTGGGTTAGCCTAGTTGCTTGTTGTGGCTGATTAATTATAATGTTAGGCCGTGAGTTGTTTTTGTCAAAGGCTTTATCAACTCAAACCGCATCCACCCCCTCAACTAAGAGACTGGCTGCTCTGCAGGGACTCTGAACAGAACAACCTGCACATAAAAACTAAAAACACAGAACGAGGACTCCACAGGCTACACATTTGTGGTAGACAGGAAAAATAAACATGAAACTTGCATGAGTTTTAATGGGGTCGAGCGCTCCACTCCCCCACGTGAGGTGCTGCTCAGCTTTCCAAATCCATAAGGTGGCTTTAGTCACCTCCACCAAGAAAACACTGCAAGCCTGGAGAAGATCTCCTGCAGAGAGAATGACTGAGGAAAACACTGCAAGCCTGGAGAAGATCTCCTGCAGAGAGAACGAGTGAGGAAAACACTGCAAGCCTGGAGAAGATCTCCTGCAGAGAGAACGAGTGAGGAAAACACTGCCAGCCTGGAGAAGATCTCCTGCAGAGAGAACGAGTGAGGAAAACACTGCCAGCCTGGAGAAGATCTCCTGCAGAGACAACGAGTGAGGAAAACACTGCCAGCCTGGAGAGGGTCTCCTGCAGAGAGAACGAGTGAGGAAAACACTGCCAGCCTGGAGAAGATCTCATAATATATAATATAATATATGCCATTTAGCTGACGCTTTTATCCAAAGCGACTTACAGTCATGTGTGCATACATTCTATGTATGGGTGGTCCCGGGAATCGAACCCACTACCCTGGCGTTACAAGCGCCATGCTCTACCAACTGAGCCACAGAAGGACCACCTTCTGCAGGATCTCCTGCAGAGAGAACGAGTGAGGAAAACACTGCAAGCCCGGAGAAGATCTCCTGCAGAGAGAACGAGTGAGGAAAACACTGCCATCGATAAGAGACATTACTGTGCAGCCATATTCATCGACCTGGCCAAGGCTTTCGACCCTGTCAATCACCACATTCTTATTGGCAGACTCAACAGCTTTGGTTTCTCAAATGATTGCCTCGCCTGGTTTACCAACTACTTCTCAGACAGAGTTCAGTGTGTCAAATTGGAGGGCCTGTTTCCAGACCTCTGGCAGTCTCTATGGGGGTGCCACAGGGTTCAATCCTTGGGCCGACTCTCTTCTCTGTATACATCAATGTTGTTGCTCTTGCTGCTGGTGATTCTCTGATACACCTCTATGCAGACGACACCATTCTGTATACTTCTGGCCCCTCTTTGGACACTGTGTTAACTAACCTCCAGACGAGCTTCAATGCCATACAACTCTCCTTCCGTGGCCTCCAACTGCTCTTAAATGCAAGTAAAACTAAATGCATGCTATTCAATCGATCACTGCCCGCATCACTCGCCCGTCCAGCATCACTACTCTGGACGGCTCTGACTTAGAATACGTGGACAACTACAAACACCTAGGTGTCTGGTTAGACTGTAAACTCTCCTTCAAGACTCTGATTAAGCATCTCCAATCCAAAATTAAATCTAGAATCGACTTCCCATATCACAACAAAGTATCCTTCACCTCATGCTGCCAAACATACCCTCGTAAAACTGACCATCCTACCGATCTTCCACTTCGGTGATGTCATCTATAAAATAGCCTCCAACACTCTACTCCACAAACTGGATGCAGTCTATCACAGTGCCATCCGTTTTGTCACCAAAGCCCCATACACTACCCACCATTGCAACCTGTACGCTCTCATTGACTGGCCCTCGCTTCACACTCATCGCCAAACCCACTGGCTACAGGTTATCTACAAGTCCCTGCTAGGTAAAGCCCCGCCTTATCTCAGCTCACTGGTCACCATAGCAGCACCCACCTGTAGCACGCGCTCTAGCCGGTATATCTCACTGGTCACCCCCAAAGCCCATTCCTCCTTTGGTCGTCTTTCCTTCCAGTTCTCTGTTGCCAATGACTGGAATGAACTGCAAAAAACTCTGTAGCTGGAGACTCATATCTCCCTCACTAGCTTTAAGTGCCAGCTGTCAGAGCAGCTCACAGATTACTGCACCTGTACATAGCCCATCTGTAAACAGCCCATCTATCTACCTACCTCATCCCCATATTGTATTTATTTATTTATCTTGCTCCTTTGCACCCCGGTATCTCTACTAGCACATTCATCTCCTGCCGATCTACCATTCCAGTGTTTAATTGCTATATTGTAATTACTTCGCCACCATGGCCTATTTATTTCCTTAACTTACCTCATTTGCACTCACTGTATATAGACTTTTTGTTTTCTTTTGTTCTACTGTATTATTGACTGTATGTTTTGTTTATTCCATGTGTAACTCTGTGTTGTTGTATGTGTCGAATTGCTATGCTTTATCTTGGCCAGGTCGCAGTTGCAAATGAGAACTTGTTCTCAACTAGCCTACCTGGTTAAATAAAGGTGAAATAAAAAATAAAGAGTGCATTCTAAATACTATGTAGTACAATTAGCATACAGTATGTGATTTTTACTAAACATACCATGCAGTTCAGTGAACTGTATGCCAGATCAAGTGAAATAGAGGACGAGTGACAGCGAGTGGGAAAGAAAACACAGATTTGATCCTGGTTTCAGTGTGTCATGTGTTGAGCTGGGCTTGGGGACTTACTAGGGAGAAGGTCCCGTTAACTGCCTCGGTTTGTCAGCTCATTGAAGCTGAGTATGTGAGACTTTTTCCCACACTAGCGCTTAGCGGAGGTCACGCTAGATCCATCCACATATCCATCCACTATCAAAGCCGGGCCACTTTACTCAACTGGAGAATTCTCTAACCTCTGCTCTGAAACATACACTGGACTGAACTTTTCAATAAAACACACCCTCACTTTTTATACTGTCTGGACAAACTTAATAGAATTGTTGGTCTCATTCCAGGACTATTTCCATTGTTTAAAGGGAAAAAGGGATCACTGTTTTTGGCAGTAGAAATAAGAACAATCCCTTTTCATTTTTTTTGAAGGGTGGGGTTTCAGACAATGGAGATTTGGGAGTGAGGATTTGGGGAGAGGGGCTCCAGGCAGTCCTACTCCCCACCTGTATGTTTCCTGGATGGGAGGAACAGTGTAGTCCCAGTCCAGTCAGGAACAGAGTAGTCGCAGTCCAGTCAGGAACAGAGTAGTCCCAGTCCAGTCAGGAACAGAGTAGTCCCAGTCTAGTCAAGAACAGAGTAGTCCCAGTCTAGTCAAGAACAGTGTAGTCCCAGTCCAGTCAGGAACAGAGTAGTCCCAGTCCAGTCAAGAACAGAGTAGTCCCAGTCTAGTCAAGAACAGAGTAGTCCCAGTCTAGTCAGGAACAGAGTAGTCCCAGTCTAGTCAGGAACAGAGTAGTTCCAGTCCAGTCAGGAACAGAGTAGTCCCAGTCTAGTCAAGAACAGAGTAGTCCCAGTCTAGTCAGGAACAGAGTAGTCCCAGTCCAGAGTAGTCCCAGTCTAGTCAAGAACAGAGTAGTCCCAGTCCAGTCAGGAACAGAGTAGTTCCAGTCCAGTCAGGAACAGAGTAGTCCCAGTCTAGTCAAGAACAGAGTAGTCCCAGTCCAGTCAGGAACAGAGTAGTCCCAGTCCAGTCAGGAACAGAGTAGTCCCAGTCTAGTCAAGAACAGAGTAGTCCCAGTCTAGTCAGGAACAGAGTAGTCCCAGTCTAGTCAGGAACAGAGTAGTTCCAGTCCAGAGTAGTCCCAGTCCAGTCAAGAACAGAGTAGTCCCAGTCTAGTCAAGAACAGAGTAGTCCCAGTCTAGTCAAGAACAGAGTAGTCCCAGTCCAGTCAGGAACAGTGTAGTCCCAGTCCAGTCAAGAACAGAGTAGTCCCAGTCCAGAGTAGTCCCAGTCTAGTCAAGAACAGAGTAGTCCCAGTCTAGTCAGGAACAGAGTAGTCCCAGTCCAGTCAAGAACAGAGTAGTCCCAGTCCAGTCAAAGAACAGAGTAGTCCCAGTCCAGAGTAGTCCCAGTCTAGTCAAGAACAGAGTAGTCCCAGTCTAGTCAGGAACAGAGTAGTCCCAGTCCAGTCAAGAACAGAGTAGTCCCAGTCTAGTCAAGAACAGAGTAGTCCCAGTCTAGTCAAGAACAGAGTAGTCCCAGTCCAGTCAGGAACAGAGTAGTCCCAGTCTAGTCAAGAACAGAGTAGTCCCAGTCCAGAGTAGTCCCAGTCTAGTCAAGAACAGAGTAGTCCCAGTCTAGTCAAGAACAGTGTAGTCCCAGTCCAGTCAGGAACAGAGTAGTCCCAGTCCAGAGTAGTCCCAGTCTAGTCAAGAACAGAGTAGTCCCAGTCTAGTCAAGAACAGAGTAGTCCCAGTCCAGAGTAGTCCCAGTCTAGTCAAGAACAGAGTAGTCCCAGTCTAGTCAAGAACAGAGTAGTCCCAGTCTAGTCAAGAACAGAGTAGTCCCAGTCCAGTCAGGAACAGTGTAGTCCCAGTCCAGTCAGGAACAGTGTAGTCCCAGTCTAGTCAAGAACAGAGTAGTCCCAGTCTAGTCAAGAACAGAGTAGTCCCAGTCCAGTCAGGAACAGAGTAGTCCCAGTCCAGTCAGGAACAGAGTAGTCCCAGTCCAGTCAGGAACAGAGTAGTCCCAGTCCAGAGTAGTCCCAGTCCAGTCAGGAACAGAGTAGTCCCAGTCCAGTCAGGAACAGAGTAGTCCCAGTCCAGAGTAGTCCCAGTCCAGTCAGGAACAGAGTAGTCCCAGTCCAGAGTAGTCCCAGTCTAGTCAAGAACAGAGTAGTCCCAGTCTAGTCAGGAACAGAGTAGTCCCAGTCCAGAGAAGTCCCAGTCCAGTCAGGAACAGAGTAGTCCCAGTCCAGTCAGGAACAGAGTAGTCCCAGTCCAGAGTAGTCCCAGTCTAGTCAGGAACAGAGTAGTCCCAGTCCAGTCCTGCAACTATTACAAAGGCACCAGAGTGTTACATATAAAAATGCTGTACTCTCTGGATCACTGGGTATAATGTGTTGGAACTGGATCACTGGGTATAATGTGTTGGAACTGGATCACTGGGTATAATGTGTTGGAACTGGATCACTGGGTATAATGTGTTGGAACTGGATCACTGGGTATAATGTGTTGGAACTGGATCACTGGGTATAATGTGTTGGAACTGGATCACTGGGTATAATGTGTTGGAACTGGATCACTGGGTATAATGTGTTGGAACTGGATCACTGGGTATAATGTGTTGGAACTGGATCACTGGGTATAATGTGTTGGAACTGGATCACTGGGTATAATGTGTTGGAACTGGATCACTGGGTATAATGTGTTGGAACTGGATCACTGGGTATAATGTGTTGGAACTGGATCACTGGGTATAATGTGTTGGAACTGGATCACTGGGTATAATGTGTTGGAACTGGATCACTGGGTATAATGTGTTGGAACTGGATCACTGGGTATAATGTGTTGGAACTGGATCACTGGGTATAATGTGTTGGAACTGGATCACTGGGTTTAATGTGTTGGAACTGGATCACTGGGTATAATGTATTGGAACTGGATCACTGGGTTTAATGTGTTGGAACTGGATCACTGGGTTTAATGTGTTGGAACTGGATCACTGGGTATAATGTGTTGGAATGGGATCACTGGGTATAATGTGTTGGAACTGGATCACTAGGTATAATGTGTTGGAACTGGATCACATACATTCTGGATGTACAGTACTTCTACTTCTAAATTGTAGACTCTCCTTGAGGACTTTTACTGGGTATGAGTGTACTTATGTCTCGGGGTAGTAAATGTCCAATCAGAGGTTGAGTTACTGACTGTTATTGACAGCAAAAGCCATCCTGAATGGCCTCAAATCCTCAGAGCTGATATCAGTTTTGTCTTGTGGATGTATGCGTGGTCTGTGGTGTGCATTTATCATGTTCTCAAATGTGCTCCTATATGAAACGCCTACCTTATGCATATGAATACTCCAGGCTCATGTTGAAATACATTGGGGCAGAGTCGTTTCACTGTTCATTGTCAGATCTGTAGGAGAGTAACTTGGCAGATGCTGCCTATGCTCTGCAACGAGACTGGGGCTGAGGCTGTGTGTGGGTTGAAATGGCCTGACTGAAATGTGGTTCAGGCCCTCAGAAGCCATATCATTCACTGCAGTATATGAACACCCATGGAAATGACTCTTCCAAAGGCCTTCAGTAAAAAGGCCTATCTGAAATTGAAAAATGAAGGGTGTCCTTAATTACCAGACATCAGCAATTAGCAGGGTCTGTAATAGGGCTTATTTTATCAAACCATAATATAAAAACGAACACAATTAATCAGGATTTATTTGAACACACTTTGTGGGCAATGTGGCGTTAAGAGTCTGTATTTTTGTCGTAACTTTGCCATTCTCTCGTCTGTAAGACCTGCCATTGTCGCTGGCTGGATGTGTCTGTTTTGAAGGTACCCCAGCCTGCCATTCAGAGTCAGGAAACGTTAATGTCCTCAAAGAGGTCATTCATCTTGCAGCAGTCATAAAACATATAACATGCAACTTCAATTAGCACTGAGGTGTGACGTGAGAGGTGTCAAAGTCCTTGAGCCCAACAATGGCAGGACAGTTTCACAGCCCCCCCCCCAACCAAACACAGCCCTTTGAAGCCCCCTCTTTTCAGATGTCATTACAACACACTACCCTCTGGATGTAGACAATGACAAGGCACAAAAAGAGTACAAAAAAAGCTCCTTATGGAATATCAAGAGACACTTTTTTTGCTGACTATTATAAAAATGGGAACATAAACAACTTAATATTCCACACAGACCATCCCCTGGCATGGCGCAGTGCTATATTAACACACTACACCTCTGTTAAGAGGGGAGGTATTAGCGATAGGTGGAAACTCGGGATACTAGAAAACAAGGACTCTTGAGTCAGCCAATGTCAACCTGTACAAGTCTAGAACAGAACCGAGTGCTGAATGATGACATGTGACAACCCATTAGAGAACTGGCCACCCCCCTGCAGAGAAGCCAGCAGAACTACTCACCTCAGCTCCTGACAAAAGTCTCGACACAACAGCAGAACAGTCCACCCCAGACCTTGACCATGGCCTTGACATCACAGCAGAACAGACAAATGAAAAACCACCAAGCCGCCCTGGTAGCCCTCCTGACAACCCCCCCACACCCATTGAGAACATATGCAAGCCACAGATTGTACTCCTTATGGACTCAAACAGGAAATATATATACAAGAAAATGTACTTTTTCCCAAACACACAGTGTCTAAACTCTGGTGTCCAAACACCCAGCGCGCGCTAGACCTTCTGTCTGAGGACCAACTAGGGTCACCCAGCCACATAATAATACACACAGGCACAAACCACCTGAGAGCACAGCAGGAAAGGATGGCCACAGCACTGAAGGGAGTGATTGAAAAAGCTTCTTCTACTTTACCCAACGCACAAGTGGTTATCTCCACCCTGCTACCACGAAAAGACTTCCACCCTGCTACCATACAGCGGGTAAACAAAAGTATTTTCCGTGACTGTGCCTCAAAGCCCAGTGTCTACCTGACCCACCACTCCATCCTGGACTTACAACCAAGTCCACCGACACAACGCAGCAGTGCCCACCTTTGCCCAGACACTAAAGGACATCACCCTCAACCGCTGCCCCAGCACCTCATTGTCAACAGACACTCCACCCAGACCAGTCGAGACACTCTCCCAGACCTGCGGGAGCCCCCCTGCCGAGAGGACCTACATCCAGACCACAGCACCACCAGCCACACCCCCACCCCAACCAATCAACACCCCCCTCAACCATGCCCACACACCATTTAGAACACCTCAGATCAGACCTATGCCACTCCTGCCCACCCCATGCACCCCACCCCCGCAAAGAGGGCCTCAACATGGAAGTCACACATACGCCCAGGCCGTGAGCAGGCAAACAGGGCCAACCCCCACTCTTACACTAGCCCAAGTCAATGGCATGACCCAGAAGCTCAGCAGGCTCTGCTCACACTTACTGGCCTGAAGCCAAACCACACGACTAACATTGGACACATTATGGAACACAAAGCCATCACTAACTCATCCTGGAATATCCGAGGCCTGAGGTCATCTGCCTTTGGCTTAAAGAGCAGGAACCTGGACTTCACCAAAGAAATCAGAAATTCAGACTGTCACCCTACAAGAAACAGTTTAGAGGAGATGGACCCACTGGTTTCCCTCTAGGTGACAGAGAGCTGGTAGTCCCATCCACCAAACTACCAGGTGTGAAACAGGGAAGGGACTCAGGGGGTATGCTAATTTGGTATAGAGCAGACCTAACTCACGCTATTAAATTAATCAAAACAGGGACATTCTTCATCTGGCTAGAAATTCAAAGGAAATTATCTTAACAGAGAAAAATGTCCTTATGTGTGCTACCTATATCCCCCCACTAGAATCCCCATACTTTAATGAAGACAGCTTCTCCATCCTGGAGGGGGAAATCAATCATTTCCAGACCTAGGGACATGTACTAGTCTGTGGTGACCTAAATGCCAGAACTGGACAAGAACCTGACACCTTCAGCACACAGGGGGCCAACCACCTGCCTGGAGGTGACAGCATTCCCTCCCTCATATGCCCCCCTAGACACAACTATGACAACATTACCAACAAAAACGGGTCACAACTCCTGCAGCTCCGTCACATGCTGGGTATGTACATAGTCAATGGTAGACTTCAAGGGGGCTCCTATAGTGGGTACATGGCAGTAGTACTGTAGACTACTTTATCACTGACCTCAACCCAGAGTCTCTCAGAACGTTTACAGTCAGCCCACTGACACCCCTATCAGACCACAGAAAAATCACAGTCTACTTGAACAGAGCAATACTCAATCATCAAAGCCAAAGGAACTGAATAATATCAAGAAATGCTATAGATGGAAGGAAAGGAGTGTGGAAACCTACCAAAAAATAATTAGACAACAACTAATTCCGTCCCTTTTAGACCATTTCCTGGACAAAACATTTCACTGTAATAGTGAAGGTGTAAACTTGGCAGTTTCTCATCTTCCCTATCAAATCAAAAAAATCCAACAATGACAGAAAATTTTATGAAGAATGCAAAAACCTAAGAAAGAATTTGAGAAACCTATCCAACCAAAAACATAGAGACCCAGACAACCTGAGCCTACGCCTTTTGTGGAAATGCTGTTTTGGCCTGATTGGGTCTTAGTGGAGCTTAGCTCCAGACCTGCTGAGGGGGTTCAGATTGGAAAGCTTTGGGCCTGAGCTGTGGACAAATACACCAGTTGTACATCTGATCAACGGTCCACATGTTTCGCCATGCTGCAAGGATTACTACACTATAGAAAAGATTATCATGCCGCTTTTGTTTTTCATAAGACCACATTATGAAGCCCTTACTACATAGACATATGTCTTTTCCAGCTGCTATCCCCGGTCCCTACCCACACATCTCTGTCAGAACAATAATGTAAAGCCTGATATATAAGAGATCAGATCTCCTCTTAACAGATCTGCTTGACTTCTACAGCATTATATTGTAAATATGAGGTCATATGAGTATGAATGTAAAAGCCCATCTTTCAAGGTTATTGTTGGTTATATTACTGTTTGTTCTTCTTTAGGCCATGTAATTGAGTTTGAAAAAGCCTTTGGTAAAACATTAGTGTTGGTTCAGAGGCAAACTCACTATTAATGTGATTGTGATGAATTACCTGGATGTTCTAAAGGGAGAACAATGTTGGCCGTTTGGGATTTGATGTGATTCATTTCATAAAGGGAACAAATCAAACTCATGTTATTAGATTTGTGAAAGTATAGTGAACACAATTCTAAATGCAACATGTAAAGTGTTGGTGCAATGTTTCATGAGCTGAAATAAAAGATCCCAGAAATGTTCCTCACGCACAAACAGCTTATTTCGCTCAAATATTGTGCACAAAACATTGCTGTTAGTGAGCATTACTCATTTGCCAAGATAATAAATCCACCAAACAGGTGTGGCATATCAATAAACTGATTAAACAATATTATCATTACACAGGTGCACCTTGTGCTGGGGGAAACAAAAGGCCACTCTAAAATGTGCAATTTTGTCACATGCTAATGATTTGCTAATGTCAAAGTTGGGACTTTCCAGCAACTTCACACAGTCATTGAAGAGGATTGGGACAACATCTTTTACATTGTTGCATGTTGTGTATATATTTTTGTTCAGTGTAGTTTAATTTGTATTTGGCAAAGGGCCCGTGGCAGTGGAAGTGTTTTGGGGCGATGGGATGGAAGCAGCCAGAGGAAGGCTACAGAGAGTGGGGGATGGAAGGGAAGCAGCCAGAGGAAGGCTACAGAGAGTGGGGGATGGAAGGGAAGCAGCCAGAGGAAGGCTACAGAGAGTGGGGGATGGAAGCAGCCAGAGGAAGGCTACAGAGAGTGGGGGATGGAAGCAGCCAGAGGAAGGCTACAGAGAGTGGGGGATGGAAGCAGCCAGAGGAAGGCTACAGAGAGTGGGGATGGAAGGAAGCCAGAGGAAGGCTACAGAGAGTGGGGGTGGAAGCAGCCAGAGGGGATGGAAGCAGCCAGAGGAAGGCTACAGAGAGTGGGGGATGGAAGGCCAGAGGAAGCAGAGAGTGGGGGATGGAAGCAGCCAGAGGAAGGCTACAGAGAGTGGGGGATGGAAGGGAAGCAGCCAGAGGAAGGCTACAGAGAGTGGGGGATGGAAGGGAAGCAGCCAGAGGAAGGCTACAGAGAGTGGGGGATGGAAGGGAAGCAGCCAGAGGAAGACTACAGAGACTGGGGGATGGAAGGGAAGCAGACAGAGGAAGGCTACAGAGAGTGGGGGATGGAAGGGAAGCAGCCAGAGGAAGGCTACAGAGAGTGGGGGATGGAAGGGAAGCAGCCAGAGGAAGGCTACAGAGAGTGGGGGATGGAAGGGAAGCAGCCAGAGGAAGACTACAGAGAGTGGGAGATGGAAGCAGCCAGAGGAAGGCTACAGAGAGTGGGGGATGGAAGGGAAGCAGCCAGAGGTAGACTACATAGAGTGGGGGATGGAAGCAGCCAGAGGAAGGCTACAGAGAGTGGGGGATGGAAGGGAAGCAGCCAGAGGTAGACTACATAGAGTGGGGGATGGAAGCAGCCAGAGGAAGGCTACAGAGAGTGGGGGATGGAAGCAGCCAGAGGAAGGCTACAGAGAGTGGGGGATGGAAGCAGCCAGAGGAAGGCTACAGAGAGTGGGGGATGGAAGCAGCCAGAGGAAGGCTACAGAGAGTGGGGGATGGAAGCAGCCAGAGGAAGGCTACAGAGAGTGGGGGTGGAAGCAGCCAGGGGAAGGCTACAGAGAGTTGGGGATGGTTGTTATGTTACCATATATGTGTTTAGATGTGAAAGCCACACTGGGTCACCTATTTCTAGAGTGTGATCTGCATGAATGATTCCAGATTCTACTCTGTTAACGCTTTAGGGGACATTAGTAAATTGATCCTACAGTACGAACACACACACACACACACACACACACACACACACACACACACACACACACACACACACACACACACACACACACACACCATAATTCACATGCTCAATGTACTGTATGTTTACAGAATTAGACACGTGCCATCAACAGACAGTAATTCACATATGATTCCAGCTGTAGCGTTTATGTCTATGCCTTGCTAAATCTCCCTCTGGATCTTCTTCTTCAGGCAGGAACACTGGACTCCAAGGCCCAGTCGGAGATCTCGTCACAAGGCGGAGGTAATGGACACAGGGGCACCCCTCATGGAGTGAAAGTGACTGGAGACAGGAGGGGAGGTGGGGGAGGAGGAGGCGGCAGTGTGGGATACCAGTACCCTTACACCACCCTCTGCAAACCTCCTCCAGACACCAACATGGTGGACTGGGCCAGTAAGAACCTGAACCTTCACACGCAGGGCCTGTTCCGCCGCCGCGTCTCCATCGCCAACATGCTCTCCTGGAACAGAGGCTCCATCAAGAAGCCCATGCTGATCACCAGCGACCGCACCGTCAAGAAGGAGGCCTGTGAGATGTTCAAGCTGATTCAGGGCTACATGGGGGACCGTCCGGCCCGGCTTGAGCGCCGTCACACCGCCCTGCTGGTGGTCACTAAGTGCTGGGGAATGCAGGCCCTGAGGGATGAGCTGTACGTCCAGCTGGTCAGACAGACCACTGACAACCTGAGCCTGAGGAGCCTGGAGGCCGGCTGGGAATTCATGGCCATCAGCCTGTCCTTCTTCTCCCCCTCGCCCAAGTTCAGAAGCTACCTTGAGGGGTACATCCAGACACACCTGGAGCCCTCCAACGACAAGAAGAGTGAGTGGCAAAACTGCTTCTATTGATAAAAATGTTTGTACTATTTATATACAGTACATCTATGGATTATGGGTTGGTGAAGGTTGTTTTCCTGTAGCTGGTGGTTTTGAAACATGATTTATTTGTTTGATTAGACTTGGGTGCATCCAGAGGTGTGTTTATGTATCCGGTATTCCCGTGAGTTCAAAAACAGACAGTTGATATTGGTTTTCCAGCTATTATTATCTGGGATTCGGGCCAGATCAAACAGGATGCAGCACTGGAAAAGTGAGACCAAAAAAAAAATGGAGTGGGAGCAGGGTCAAAGTTGAGAGAGCCCAGCACAAAACACCATCATCTGTTTTTCAGACCTAGACACTGGGGAGAGCGTTATTGCGACAAATCTTTAATCAAAAGAACATTTTGTCTTTCCGTCCTCCTCACCACTTCATTTACAGTCATGCAGCACATTATGGAACAACAGGACATGAAGACCAAGAAGAATTCAAAGTCCCGGAAGAAGAGGAAGCAGAACAACGAGGAAGAGGAGGGTGAGTTTCACTACAGTAACACTTGTTCACTACATTAACACTTGTTCACTACATTAACACTTGTTCACTACAGTAACACTTGTTCACTACATTAACACTTGTTCACTACAGTAACACTTGTTCACTACAGTAACACTTGTTCACTATATTAACACTTGTTCACTATATTAACACTTGTTCACTACAGTAACACTTGTTCACTACATTAACACTTGTTCACTACAGTAACACTTGTTCACTACAGTAACACTTGTTCACTATATTAACACTTGTTCACTACATTAACACTTGTTCACTACAGTAACACTTGTTCACTACAGTAACACTTGTTCACTACAGTAACACTTGTTCACTACAGTAACACTTGTTCACTACATTAACACTTGTTCACTACATTAACACTTGTTCACTACAGTAACACTTGTTTACTACAGTAACACTTGTTCACTACATTAACACTTGTTCACTACAGTAACACTTGTTCACTACAGTAACACTTGTTCACTACAGTAACACTTGTTCACTACATTAACACTTGTTCACTACAGTAACACTTGTTCACTACATTAACACTTGTTCACTACATTAACACTTACATTTCACTACATTAACACTTGTTCACTACATTAACACTTGTTCACTACATTAACACTTGTTCACTACAGTTCAACACACTTGTTCACTACAGTAACACTTGTTCACTACAGTAACACTTGTTCACTACATTAACACTTGTTCACTACATTAACACTTGTTCACTACAGTAACACTTGTTCACTACAGTAACACTTGTTCACTACATTAACACTTGTTCACTACATTAACACTTGTTCACTACAGTAACACTTGTTCACTACAGTAACACTTGTTCACTACATTAACACTTGTTCACTACATTAACACTTGTTCACTACATTAACACTTGTTCACTACAGTAACACTTGTTCACTACAGTAACACTTGTTCACTACAGTAACACTTGTTCACTACATTAACACTTGTTCACTACAGTAACACTTGTTCACTACATTAACACTTGTTCACTACAGTAACACTTGTTCACTACAGTAACACTTGTTCACTACATTAACACTTGTTCATTCACAGAAGGAAAAAGAGGGAGGAATAACAGTTGAATTGCATTTATTTGGGTGAAAAACATTAGCAGTTACAAGTATTAATTAAAACACTTCCAAAGTAGCCATCTTACAGCCGGCAGACAGACATTCACAGAAAATATTAACCTATGATCACACTTTATGTGGATAGTCCGGATTTTCCATTAGTAGATGCTCCACATATAGTTTGTTGGTAGTCATGCCATCTGTTGATAAGCAACTGGTTGCTAAGGTTACGGTTAGGTTTGAATAAGAGTTGGAGTAAAAGTTTAGATTAAGTGTTAGGGTTAAGTTTATGGTTAGGATAAGGGTTAAGCTCAGGGTTAGCGCTAAGGTTAGATTAAGTGTTAGGTTTAGGGTTAAGTTTATGGTTAGGATAAGGGTTAAGGTCAGGGTTAGCACTAAGGTTAGATTAAGTGTTAGGGTTAAGTTTATGTTAGGATAAGGGTTAAGGTCAGGGTTAGCGCTAAGGTTAGATTAAGTGTTAGGGTTAAGTTTGTGGTTAGGATAAGGGTTAAGGTCAGGGTTAGCGCTAAGGTTACTTAGTTATTTGAAATGTTACTGATAGTCTGTACCAACGTATGTTTCTTTCTATATGAGATTGACAATTGAAGGAGTTGCACACATTTACATCAGTACTAGACTCTTTAAATGAGATTAGCAGAACCACACAAAGGAGCCTCGAGGAACAAAAGCTGGGGTAACATGTTTCCCTCTGTGCTTTATCTCTGTTGCCCAGCTGGGCAGGCTGGCAAACACACACACTGCCAGGCAGGGATTAGCAGGCAGATAGCCATGTTATAGGAGTGATCATCCCTGACCCGGTCTCCTCCTAACCCTCTGGCCTAAAGAGCATTAGTAATGCTGTCCAGGCCATGGCTGAGGGGACCTCTCTGTAGAGTGAGAGGAGACACCACCTTCATATAATCAATAAGAGACACCACTACCTGGACTCAATAAGAGACACCACTATATAGACTCAATAAGAGACACCACTACCTTGACTCAATAAGAGACACCACTACCTGGACTCAATAAGAGACACCACTACCTAGACTCAATAAGAGACACCACCTTGCTGGACTCAATAAGAGACACCACTACGTAGACTAAATAAGAGACACCACCTTGCTAGACTCAATAACAGACACCACCTTGCTAGACTCAATAAGAGACACCACTACATAGACTAAATAAGAGACACCACCTTGCTAGACTCAATAACAGACACCACCTTGCTAGACTCAATAAGAGACACCACTACATAGACTCAATAAGAGACACCACCTTGCTAGGCTCAATAAGAGACACCACCTTGCTAGACTCAATAAGAGACACCACCTTGCTAGACTCAATAAGATACACCACTTCGTAGACTCAATAAGAGACACCACCTTGCTAGACTCAATAAGAGACACCACCTTGCTAGACTCAATAAGATACACCACTTCGTAGACTCAATAACAGACACCACCTTGCTAGACTCAATAAGAGACACCACTACGTAGACTCAATAACAGACACCACCATCCTCACATACTGTGCATATAGCAGAACCCCTAAAAATATTTGTCACATGCCTTGTAAACAACAGCTGTGGACTAACAGTGAAATGCTTACTTAAGGGCCCTTCTCAACAATGCATAGAGAAAGAAAATAGAGAGATAATAGAAAAGTAAAACAAGTAATAATAAATACACAATGAGTCATGCATGATAACTTGGCTTTATACACGGGGTACCAGTACTGAGTTGATATGCAGGGGTACCAGTACTGAGTTGATATGCAGGGGTACCAGTACTGAGTTGATGTGCAGGGGTACCAGTACTGAGTTGATATGCAGGGGTACCAGTACTGAGTTGATATGCAGGGGTATCAGTACTGAGTTGATATGCAGGGGTACCAGTACTGAGTTGATATGCAGGGGTACCAGTACTGAGTTGATATGCAGGGGTACCAGTACTGAGTTGATATGCAGGGGTACCAGTACTGAGTTGATATGCAGGGGTACCAGTACTGAGTTGATATGCAGGGTACCAGTACTGAGTTGATATGCAGGGTACCAGTACTGAGTTGATATGCAGGGTACCAGTACTGAGTTGATATGCAGGGGTATCAGTACTGAGTTGATATGCAGGGTACCAGTACTGAGTTGATATGCAGGGGTACCAGTACTGAGTTGATATGCAGGGGTACCAGTACTGAGTTGATATGCAGGGTACCAGTACTGAGTTGATATGCAGGGGTACCAGTACTGAGTTGATATGCAGGGGTACCAGTACTGACAGGGGTACCAGTACTGAGTTGATATGCAGGGGTACCAGTACTGAGTTGATATGCAGGGGTACCAGTACTGAGTTGATATGCAGGGGTACCAGTACTGAGTTGATATGCAGGGGTACCAGTACTGAGTTGATATGCAGGGTACCAGTACTGAGTTGATATGCAGGGGTACCAGTACTGAGTTGATATGCAGGGGTACCAGTACTGAGTTGATATGCAGGGGTACCAGTACTGAGTTGATATGCAGGGTACCAGTACTGAGTTGATATGCAGGGGTACCAGTACTGAGTTGATATGCAGGGGTACCAGTACTGAGTTGATATGCAGGGAGTACCAGTACTGAGTTGATATGCAGGGGTACCAGTACTGAGTTGATATGCAGGGTACCAGTACTGAGTTGATATGCAGGGGTACCAGTACTGAGTTGATATGCAGGGGTACCAGTACTGAGTTGATATGCAGGGGTACCAGTACTGAGTTGATATGCAGGGGTACCAGTACTGAGTTGATATGCAGTGGTACCAGTACTGAGGTGATATGCAGGGGTACCAGTACTGAGTTGATATGCAGTGGTACCAGTACTGAGTTGATATGCAGGGGTACCAGTACTGAGTTGATATGCAGGGGGTACCAGTACTGAGTATATGCAGGGGTACCAGTACTGAGTTGATATGCAGGGGTACCAGTACTGAGTTGATATGCAGGGGTACCAGTTGATATGCAGGGGTACCAGTACTGTAGAGTTGATATGCAGTGGTACCAGTACTGAGTTGATATGCAGTGGTACCAGTACTGAGTTGATATGCAGGGGTACCAGTACTGAGTTGATATTCAGGGGTACCAGTACTGAGTTGATATGCAGGGTACCAGTACTGAGTTGATATGCAGTGGTACCAGTACTGAGTTGATATGCAGTGGTACCAGTACTGAGTTGATATGCAGTGGTACCAGTACTGAGTTGATATGCAGGGGTACCAGTACTGAGTTGATATGCATATACTGAGGGCAGGGGTACCAGTACTGAGTTGATATGCAGGGGTACCAGTACTGAGTTGATATGCAGGAGTACCAGTACTGAGTTGATATGCAGGGGTACCAGTACTGAGTTGATATGCAGTGGTACCAGTACTGAGTTGATATGCAGTGGTACCAGTACTGAGTTGATATGCAGTGGTACCAGTACTGAGTTGATATGCAGGGGTACCAGTACTGAGTTGATATGCAGGGGTACCAGTACTGAGTTGATATGCAGTGGTACCAGTACTGAGTTGATATGCAGGGGTACCAGTACTGAGTTGATATGCAGGGGTACCAGTACTGAGTTGATATGCAGTGGTACCAGTACTGAGTTGATATGCAGGGGTACCAGGTCATTGAGGTAGATACAGTAGGTACATATAAACAGGAATAAAGTGATAGATAATAAACAGCAGCAGCAGTGTATGTAATGAGTCAAAAAAAGTTAATGCAAAAAGGGTCAATGCAGGTAGTTAAATAGTTAACCAGTAGCTACCCAGACTAACTGTTTAACAGTCTCATGGCTTGGGGGTAGAAGCTGTTCATGGTCACGCAGTCGTGGTTGAAGAGTGAGTACAGGAGGGAACTAAGCACACACCCGTGAGGGGCCCCAGTGTTGAGGGTCAGTGTGGCAGATGTGTTGTTGCCTACCCTTACTACCTGTGGGCGTCCTGTCAGGAAGTCTAGGATCCAGTTGCAGATGGAGGTGTTTAGTCCCAGGGTCCTGAGCTTGATGGTGTTGAACACTGAGCTGTAATCAATTAACAGCATTCTCACATAGGTGTTCCTTTTGTCCAGGTGGGAAAGGGCAGTGTGGAGTGCAATAGAGATTGTGTCATCTGTGGATCTGTTGTGGCAGTATGCGAATTAGAGTGGGCCCAGGGTTTCTGGGATGATGGTGTGGATGTGAGCCTTTCAAAGCATTCCACGGCTATACATAAAGCAGTAGCTGTTTGTTATAAAGTAGCTGTTAGGTAAGTGAGTGTATTTCCTACCTCAAACCACTGCTACTTTCTGTAATGGTTCTACAGCTAGAGTCTCTCTCAGGATGGTCAGTGACAGTCTCGTACAGTGGTGGAAAAAGGGCCCAGTTATCATACTGTAGTAAACGTAAAGATACCTTAATAGAAAATGACTCAAGTAAAAGTGAAAGTCACCCAGTAAAATGGTACTTGAGTAAAAGTCTAAAAGTATTTGCTTTAAAATATATATTAAGTATTAAATGTAAATATAATTTCTAAAATATACTTAAGTATCAAAAGTAAATGTAAAAGTATGAATAATTGAACATTTCTTATATTAATCCAACCAGACAGCCTCATTTTCTTGTTTTTTAAATGTACAGCTAGCCAGGGGCACGCTCCAACACTAAGATATAATTTACAAATGAAGCATGTGCTTAGTGAGTCCGCCAGATCAGAGGCAGTAGGGACCATTTTCCTGTCCTACTAAGCATTCAAAATGTAACACGTAGTTTTCGGACAAATTCAGTGCATATAGTTGATTTTATTGAACACATAGGCTGTGTCTATATATGGAAAAATACACATTTAAAAAGGTTAACCAATCTATTGGTTGAAAGAAAAGAACACTCTTGGTCGACCAATTTTATTTGATTTTAGTCAGGGACAGCCCTAGTGCGTTCATTTGAACAATCAGATGGCTCCTCACAGCTCTGTCCCAGCATCTTTTCTGGTCTCATGATGCTGCATTGTGCCCTGAGGCCAAACACACTGCGTCTACCACACCAAGACCAAGACCCAGACTGACACCACATCACATCGCACAGTCCTCCCCAGCCCTGCTACCAGCTGTACCAGTACTGTGACAGAGAGAGTCCCAGGCCCAGCTCCAGGATGACATGCCTTGGGGGAGGCATTTTAAATCCATGTGTTGTTTAAAGCACTAACAGCACAAGGTAGATTGGTCTTACTGCTGTTCAAATGTACACACACGTGTATCTGAAATGCAGCCGTACACATCAACAACCGTCACTTTATATAATAACACAAGAAAGAGATGCTCCCCACTAGGACGTGTGTCTGAAATACAGCCGTAGCTGCAGTAGGCCTACACATAATCTATGCCTACCAACACTCACAGACCAGCAGACAGGATGCTCCCCACTAGGACGTGTGTCTGAAATACAGCCGTAGCTGCAGTAGGCCTACACATAATCTATGCCTACCAACACTCACAGACCAGCAGACAGGATGCTCCCCACTAGGACGTGTGTCTGAAATACAGCCAGTAGCTGCCTACCAACACTCACAGTGCTCCCCAGGCCTAGCACATAATCTATGCCTACCAACACTCACAGACCAGCAGACAGGATGCTCCCCACTAGGACGTGTGTCTGAAATACAGCCAGCAGACAGGATAGCTGCAGTAGGCCTACACATAATCTATGCCTACCAACACTCACAGACCAGCAGACAGGATGCTCCCCACTAGGACGTGTGTCTGAAATACAGCCATAGCTGCAGTAGGCCTACACATAATCTATGCCTACCAACACTCACAGACCAGCAGACAGGATGCTCCCCACTAGGATGTGTGTCTGAAATACAGCCATAGCTGCAGTAGGCCTACACATAATCTATGCCTACCAACACTCACAGACCAGCAGACAGGATGCTCCCCACTAGGATGTGTGTCTGAAATACAGCCATAGCTGCAGTAGGCCTACACATAATCTATGCCTACCAACACTCACAGACCAGCAGACAGGATGCTCCCCACTAGGACGTGTGTAAATGCCTACCAACACTATGCCTACAGACCAGCAGACAGGATGCTCCCCACTAGGATGTGTGTCTGAAATACAGCCGTAGCTGCAGTAGGCCTACACATAATCTATGCCTACCAACACTCACAGACCAGCAGACAGGATGCTCCCCACTAGGACGTGTGTCTGAAATACAGCCGTAGCTGCAGTAGGCCTACACATAATCTATGCCTACCAACACTCACAGACCAGACAGGATGCAGGATGTGTGTCTGAAATCCCCTGCAGTAGGACACATAATCTATGTCTGACCAAGACAGGATGAGCCCCACTAGCCGTAATCTTATTCAGCCTGCAGTAGGACCTACACATAATCTATGCCTACCAACACTCACAGACCAGCAGACAGGATGCTCCCCACTAGGACGTGTGTCTGAAATACAGCCTTAGCTGCAGTAGGCACACTAATCTATGCCTACCATCACTTACAGACCACTACAGGATGCTCCCCATAGGAGTGTGTCTGAAATACATAGCTGCATTTGCCTAACATAATCTATGCCTACCAACACTCACAGACCAGCAGACAGGATGCTCCCCACTAGTGTCTGATGCAGTCCTACACTAGCCTACCAACACTACTGTCTGTGTGACAGGATGTCCCCACTGGAGTGTGTCATGAAATACTAGTACTGTGACAGAGTCCACTCACTGTGCTACATAATTTAAGAGACTATAGATGATGGGAGAGTTGTGGAAGGTTGAGATGGTTGTTGACTGACTCTCCTCCCCTCACTGTAGTAGAAAACAGTTAGTCACACTGTACTCCACATCCACTCTGGAGTGTTTTCACTGAGGACATGAGGAACTACTGTCTGTGTGAGAGTGTTGTCACTGAGGACATGAGGAACTACTGTCTGTGTGAGAGTGTTGTCACTGAGGACATGAGGAACTACTGTCTGTGTGAGAGTGTTGTCACTGAGGACATGAGGAACTACTGTCTGTGTGAGAGTGTTGTCACTGAGGACATGAGGAACTACTGTCTGTGTGAGAGTGTTGTCACTGAGGACATGAGGAACTACTGTCTGTGTGAGAGTGTTGTCACTGAGGACATGAGGAACTACTGTCTGTGTGAGAGTGTTGTCACTGAGGACATGAGGAACTACTGTCTGTGTGAGAGTGTTGTCACTGAGGACATGAGGAACTACTGTCTGTGTGAGAGTGTTGTCACTGAGGACATGAGGAACTACTGTCTGTGTGAGAGTGTTGTCACTGACTGTGGACATGAGGAACTACTGTCTGTGTGAGAGTGTTGTCACTGAGGACATGAGGAACTACTGTCTGTGTGAGAGTGTTGTCACTGAGGACATGTTGTCACACTGAGGACATGAGGAACTACTGTCTGTGTGAGAGTGTTGTCACTGAGGACATGAGGAACTACTGTCTGTGTGAGAGTGTTGTCACTGAGGACATGAGGAACTACTGTCTGTGTGAGAGTGTTGTCACTGAGGACATGAGGAACTACTGTCTGTGTGAGAGTGTTTTCACGGGTAAGGATAAAGCGGAGGAGGGATTGGATGGGGATGGTCGTTGGAATGTTTTGAAAGGAGGGAGGTGGCATCTATGTGAGCTTCACCAGCTGCCTCTCTGGGCCCAGGCTGCTGAGTGGGTATTGTTCTGGGCGACAGTTTGGGGCCTCGGATCCAGCTCTTCATCAAAAGAGGAGAAAGAGGGCGTAGGGGGTTTGTTTTGGTAGTGTCCGATCTCTCTGGGGCACGTTTAAGAACGTGTGGCTTAGAATGGGGCCGGCCCATGGGCCTCAGACAGGCTGGGAAGACCTGGGCAGCCAGGCATTTTGGTGGCAGCAGTGGGTGTCCTGGAAATGAAACAGTGGGCCAAGCCCAGTTAAGCCCCCTGTACAAGGGGAGCGTGGGCCAGAGGAGTGGAGTGGCTGGGGCCTCTTCTCCTCTCTGTGGAAGATTAAAGGTTGGCCGTTACACCACCAACTATTTGTATGCAAATACTCTCTGTTTTCCTCTGTATCTCTTCTCTGGCCCTGGCTGTCCCTGTTTAGCGTGGGATCGCTGGCTCCCATTGGACACTCAGCTGAGGCTTAGGCCACAGACACAAACAGGCTGCAAGTGGAGAGTAATGAAGAGACTGTTGATCTCATATGTCAAATCAAATCAAATCAAATTTTAAATGGAGAAAATGGAGTCGTGGTCAGCTTTTCCGAAAGGGGGGCGGGGCAGGGCCTTATATGCGTCGCGGAAGTTAGAATAGCAGTGATCCAAGGTTTTTCCACCCCTGGTTGCGCAATCGATATGCTGATATAATTTAGGGAGTCTTGTTTTCAGATTAGCCTTGTTAAAATCCCCAGCTACAATGAATGCAGCCTCTGGATAAATTGTTTCCAGTTTGCAAAGAGTTAAATAAAGTTCGTTCAGAGCCATCGATGTGTCTGCTTGGGGGGGGATATATACGGCTGTGATTATAATCGAAGAGAATTCTCTTGGTAGATAATGCGGTCTACATTTGATTGTGAGGAATTCTAAATCAGGTGAACAGAAGGATTTGAGTTCCTGTATGTTTCTTTCATCACACCATGTCTCGTTAGTCATGAGGCATACGCCCCCGCCCCTCTTCTTACCAGAAAGGTGTTTGTTTCTGTCAGCGCGATGCGTGGAGAAACCCGTTGGCTGCACCGCTTCGGATAGCGTCTCTCCAGTGAGCCATGTTTCCGTGAAGCACAGAACGTTACAGTTTCTGATGTCCCTCTGGAATGCTACCCTTGCTCGGATTTCATCAACCTTGTTGTCTAGAGACTGGACATTGGCAAGAAGAATGCTGGGAAGTGGTGCGCGATGTGCCCGTCTCCGGAGTCTGACCAGAAGACCGCCGCGTTTCCCTCTTTTTCGGAGTCGTTTTTTTGGGTCGCTGCATGCGATCCATTCCGTTGACCTGTTTGTAAGGCAGAACACAGGATCCGCGTCGCGGAAAACATATTCTTGGTCGTACTGATGGTGAGTTGACGCTGATCTTATATTCAGTAGTTCTTCTCGACTGTATGTAATGAAACCTAAGATGACCTGGGGTACTAATGTAAGAAATAACATGTAAAAAAAACAAAAAACTGCATAGTTTCCTAGGAACGCAAAGCGAGGCGGCCATCTCTGTCGGCCTCTCTGTCGGCGCCGGAAGTATAATGTCACGTGCTTTATAGATGCCCCCCATCCCCCACATCAACTCCCTAGTTCTCTGTCTGTTTTTATGCATACAAACACATTTACAGCCATGGTAACAGACTCATACACACACATCCATGTAGCCCCCCGTCCCGTCCCGTCCTCTCTCTGTCTTCTTGTGGTATCATATAGGGATTTACGACCCCCAGGCATAGGAAACTCAACACAGGATTCTCTCTATCTCAGAGCCTTAATAACAGTCTCAGAGGTCTTAACCGTGGTGCTCAGTGGTACAAGCCAGCCCTCTACCCTGCCTGGGCTATGTGCCTCATCTGGGCTATGTGTAACATCATCTGACACACAAGAGGGGAAATCAGTCCACCGCTCCCACATGCTTGTCATTCCAACCCTAACAACACAGGAGAAGGAAGGAATGCTCAGGAAGTAGGAGAGAGAGAGAGAGAGAGAGAGAGAGAAATGCTCAGGAAGGAGAGAGAGAGAGAGCCGAATGCTCAGGAAGGAGAGAGAGAATGCTCAGGAAGGAGAGAGAGAGAGGAATGCTCAGTAAGGAGGAGAGAAAGAGAGAGTGAGAGCAAGAGGGGGGAATGCTCAGGAAGAAGGAGAAAAGGGAAAGATGAGGAGAGCGGGAGAGAATAACAGTACAGAAACCATTAGAGATGAGGAAAATAAATGAAGGACTGTGAGGGGCAGAGGAATGAATAAAAGAGGATAAGAGAAGACGAGGGATGTGAAGACAATAAGGTCTAGAAAAAAGGAAGGAGCAGGTGTTCCCAGCAGCAGTCCCGAGCCAGAGCAATGTGTGTGTCCTGCAGTCCTCAGCAGCACAGAGATCAGAGAGCAGAGACAGGGGCTTGTGAAACCACTGCCCTGCCTCTTAAATATGTGTTTTTATAGCCAAATAAAAGAGGACTTCTGCCTAAAACAACTCCTATAAAACTCTCTTTTCTCCTTCTCAGCTACAAAGTCCTCCATACACTATGTTGACAACACTGTAACAACACTGGTCAGAAGAGGAGGAGAAGTTAAAGTGTTTGTTCTGGACTGAGGTCATCAGGCTGTATGACCAGTCACCTCTCTGACTATCCCTGCTGAGGCCTGCTTGGCCATGTGCCCTCACAGCTGTGCTCGGAGGTGAATGACCCAGTAGTATTATCCAGTCTGGTGTCTGGTCCTCTGAGCCGATACAGTGCTACAGTAACACCAGTGACTGGGCGGGCTGATGAACGACAGCCCTATATCATAGTGTTCCATTTTCTCTACCTGGCCTGGTCTCTGGGACCTGCACAACAAGTCCCCCCTCCTTTCCTGTTCCCCCTGAGGACCTTACTTTGATATGTCAGCACCCCTCCTCTCTCTTTGTTGTTTCATGAAGGCGCAAAGTTGTCCCGTGATTGAATTACTTTTCCTCATAATTGAAATCCATCTCATTCCCGTTTTGGATGAGGAGAAAGAACAAAGTTAAATCCCCCCCTCCAGAAATCAGCACCATGTCAGCTATGTGTGTGATTCATTTGACTTACGATAGGAGACAATACTCGCAAAACCTTTTTAAAGCCTCAGGTTCCCATAGTCTCTCAAAACTCAACTCAGCTAACCCTCTGCCAAACCTCATGCTGCTGTTTTGTTGCTGAGGACAAGGCTGTGAACGACTTTCACCTGTTTGACATAAATCTGTGTCATGTAGTTTCAGCACCAGGGTCTGCAGCCAAGATGAACTCTGGTTCTCACAGATTAAGGACAACAGAAAGAAAAAAAATGTGTTGGCCGGCCAATACCTCGGTCGCTCATTCTACACTCTTGGAAAGGATTCTACCTGGAACCCAAAAGGGTTCTACCTGGAACCCAAAATGATTCTACATGGAACCCAAAAGGATTCTACATGAAACCCAAAAGGGTTATACCTGGAACCCAAAAGGGTTCTACCTGGAACCAAAAAGGATTCTACATGGAACCCAAAAGGGTTCTACCTGGAACCAAAAAGGGTTGTGATATACAGTAGTAGGACTGGCAATTAAAGTAGAAGCAGTTGAAGCACAATTAAAAATGCAGATTCAATAATGATAGTAGTACTAGTGCTTTAATAACAGTAGCAGTACTATCTGTTATAGTAATACTTGGTGTTGGATATCTTGATGGCTTTAACCTTGAGGTACAGCTGCTCCCTGCAGCTCGATAATACAGTAATAATACACCATGGTGACTGTGCAGGATTCTCCTGGAATGTGCAGAGCTGATATCCAAAATGCCCTGCGGTGGACAGATTTGGTTTTGATGATTCATTGGTAACATGTTCTGTCGGTGGGGTTTATGACCCCCGGGTATTACTCCAAACTCCTGTGGAACTGACACTGAGGACTTTCACATGCAGATAGAAAGTGGTAACGAATTGTATTACTGCCTCAGGATTGGTCAGTAATGGTGTCTATCATCTCCCCTCTCTCCAGGCCTGCCAATCAGCACTTATGCCAAGTACTGCTACCGCAAGCTGCAGAAGGTCGCCGTCACTGGGGGCAAAAAGGTAAGGTCATCCTAAAACACTATTAAAATGGCCAGGGAGGGATGTCATACAAAGACAGAGGGGGGTTGCTCCATCACTCACTGCTCCATCACTCACTGCTCCATCACTCACTGCTCCATCTCTCACTGCTCCATCACTCACTGCTCCATCTCTCACTGCTCCATCTCTCACTGTTCCATCACTCACTGCTCCATCTCTCACTGCTCCATCACTCACTGCACCATCTCTCACTGCTCCATCTCTCACTGCTCCATCACTCACTGCTCCATCTCTCACTGCTCCATCACTCACTGCTCCATCTCTCACTGCTCAATCTCTCACTGCTCCATCTCTCACTGCTCCATCTCTCACTGCTCCATCACTCACTGCTCCATCTCTCACTGCTCCATCACTCACTGCTCCATCTCTCACTGCTCCATCTCTCACTGCTCCATCTCTCACTGCTCCACCACTCACTGTTCCATCTCTCACTGCTCCATCACTCACTGTTCCATCACTCACTGCTCCATCACTCCATCACTCACTGCTCACTGTTGGACTGAATTGAGATTTCATTTCCAGACCTTCTGCTGCAGTTTTATATTCTAATGATCTAAATGATCTAGGAACTCCAACTCTCCCAGCAGACAAAGAGAAGTGGAATGTTTCTATTGTTCTAGTGAGTTAGTGTTGCCCCTGAGATTAGCATCGGCTATGAAGCGAGGCATTCTGGGAGCTCGCACATGTGTTAGCAATCATCACACTGAGCCGTTAGGAGTCCTCAGCAAAATAGGCACTAATCTGTAAACCAAAACTGAGACGGGGGCATTACAACAACCCTTTTGACCCCCTCCGTCACCCGCTCTCTCCCAAATCCCCACTGGACACGTGGATCTTAAGAGAGGCTTCAAGTCTGAGCTTGTGCCTACCAAACCACCCCTCCATCAGTCAGCCAGTAGAGCAGCCATCTCCCAACCTCTGTTGTGTCCCACCCTGTAATCAGCCCGCCCACAGCAGCCTTACTGCAGCCCCAGGCCAGGCACTTTTACTGGGGGCTATATTTCAAATCAAATTTTATTTGTCACATGCTTCGTAAACAACAGGTGTGGACTAACAGTGAAATAATTACTTAAGGGCCCTTCCCAACAATGCAGAGAGAAAGTAAATAGATAAATAATAGTAATAATAAATACACAATGAGTCATGATAACTTGGCTTTATACACGGGGTACCAGTACTGAGTTGATATGCAGGGGTACCAGTACTGAGTTGATATGCAGGGGTACCAGTACTGAGTCGATATGCAGGGGTACCAGTACTGAGTTGATATGCAGGGGTACCAGTACTGAGTTGATATGCAGGGGTACCAGTACTGAGTTGATATGCAGGGGTACCAGTACTGAGTTGATATGCAGGGATACCAGTACTGAGTTGATATGCAGGGGTACCAGTACTGAGTTGATATGCAGGGGTACCAGTACTGAGTTGATATGCAGTGGTACCAGTACTGAGTTGATATGCAGGGGTACCAGTACTGAGTTGATATTCAGGGGTACCAGGTCATTGAGGTAGATACAGTAGGTACATATAAACAGGAATAAAGTGATAGATAATAAACAGCAGCAGCAGTGTATGTAATGAGTCAAAAAAAGTTAATGCAAAAAGGGTCAATGCAGGTAGTTAAATAGTTAACCAGTAGCTACCCAGACTAACTGTTTAACAGTCTCATGGCTTGGGGGTAGAAGCTGTTCAGGGTCCTGTTGGTTCCAGACTTGCTGCATCGGTACCGCTTGCTGTGCGGTAGCAGAGAGAACAGTCTATGACTTGGGTGGCTGGAGTCGGAACATTTTTAGGGGCCTTCTGACACCATCTGCTATAGAGTTCCTGGATGGCAGGAAGCTTGGCCCCAGTGATGTACCGGGCCGTATGCACTACCCTCTGTAGCGCCTTGCGGTCGGATGCCAAGCAGTTCCCATACCACGCCATGATGCAGCCAGTCAAGATGTTCTCAATGGTGCAGCTGTGTAACTTGTTGAGGATCTGAGGATCCATGCCGAGTCTTTTCAGCCTCCTGAGGGGGAAGAGGCGTTGTCATGCCTTCTTCACGACTGTGTTGCTGTGTTTGTAACATCATAGATCCTTAGTGATCAGGACACCGAGGACTTGAAGTTGTCGACTCGCTCCACTACAGCCCTGTGGATGTGGATGTGGATGTGCCCAGCCCTCCGTTTCCTGTAGTCCACGATCAGCTCCTGTGTCTTGCTGATGTTGAGGGAGAGGTTGTTGTCCTGGCACCACACTGCCAGGTCTCTGGCCTCCTCCCAATAGGCTGTCTCAATGTCGTCGGTGATCAGGCCTAGCACCGTCGTGTTGTCGGCAAACTTAATGATGGTGTTGGAGTCATGCATGGCCATGCAGTTGTGGGTGAACAGGGAGTACAAGAGGGGGCAAAGCATACACCCCTGAGGGTCAGTGTGGTGGATGTGTTGTTGCCTACCCTCACCACCTAGTGGCGTCCCGTCTGGAAGTCCAGGATCCAGTTGCAGAGGGAGGTGTTCAGTCCTTAGTGTTGAATGCTGAGCTGAAGTTAATGAACAGCATTTTCACGTAGGTGTTCCTTTTGTCCAAGTGGGAAAGAGCAGTGTGGAGTACAATTGAGATTGCATCAATTGTGGATCTGTTGAGGTGGTATGGAAATTGGGAGTGGGTCCAGGGTGTCTGGGATGATGGTGTTGATGTGAGCCATGACCAGCCTTTCAAAGCATTTCATGTCTACAGATGTGAGTGCTACGGGGCGATAGACATTCAGACAGTTTACCTTGGCATTCTTGGGCACAGGGACTATAGTGGTCTGCTTGAAACACTTGCCAGCTGGTCAAGCACATGCTCGGAGTGCGTGTCCTGGTAATCCTGTTTAATGATCTTACACCGGCCACACAGAGCTGGTGCTGTAACTCATGGTTCAAACATAGAAGGCATGTAGCTCTGGTAGGCTCTCATCACTGGGCATAGAAGGCATTTAGCTCTGGTAGGTTCGCGTCACTGGGCATAGAAGGCATTTAGCTCTGGTAGGCTCGCGTCACTGGGCATAGACGGCATTTAGCTCTGGTAGGCTCGTGTCACTGGGCATAGAAGGCATTTAGCTCTGGTAGGTTCTTGTCACTGGGCATAGAAGGCATTTAGCTCGTCTGGTAGGCTCGCGTCACTGGGCATAGAAGGCATTTAGCTCGTCTGGTAGGCTCGCGTCACTGGGCAGCTTGCGGCTGGATTTCACTTTGTAATCAATGATAATTTGCAAGCCCTGCCACATCCGACGAGCACCAGAGCTGGTGTAGTAGGATTTGATCTTAGTCCTGTATTGACACATTGCCTGTTTGATGGTTTGTCGGAGGGCGTAGCAGTATTTTTTTTATAAATGTCCAGATTAGTGTCCCGCTCCTTGAAAGTGGTAGCTCTAGCTTTTAGCTCAGTGCGGATGTTGCCTGTAATTTAAGGCTTCTGGTTGGGATATGTACGTACGGTCACTGTGGGGATGTCGTCATAGATGCACTTATTAATAAAGATGGTGATTGATGTGATAAACTCCTCAATGCCATCAGATGAGTTCCGAAACATATTCCAGTCTGTGCTAGCAAAACAGTCCTGTAGCGTAGCATCCACATCATCTAACCACTTCCCGTTTTAAGCAAGTCACTGGTACTTCCTGCTTTAGTTTTTGCTTGTAAGCAGGAGTCAGAAGGATGTAATTATGGTCAGATTTACCAAATGGAGGGCGAGGGAGAGCTTTGTACATGTCTCTGTGTGTGGAGTAAAGGTGGTCTGGAGTTTTTTTCCCTCTGGTTGCACATGTGACATGCTGGTAGAAATTAGGTAAAAACAGATTTATGTTTGCCTGCATTAAAGTCCACGGCCACTAGGAGCGCCCATGGCCTTACACATCTCGTTGAGAGCAGTCTTAGTGCCAGTCGGTTTGTGGTGGTAAATAGACATCTACAAAAATATTAATTGTAAATAGTACGGTCTACAGCTCATCATGGGGTATTCAGTCGTGCAGAACCTCGAGACTTCCTTAGTATTACACCAATTTAACAGAGGGTAGAGGATGATTATTTACTCATCGCCATAGTTTTATCAGGGTACCCGCACGTCGGCCTCTATGTTGTAGTTAATTTTTCGTCTGAATGTCGGGGATTGGGGTCAGGGGTAAGCAGTATGTGCCGCTGACTCATTAGGGTAGAAATGTTCATCCAAATCGAGGTTAGGGATTGCTGTTCTGATGTCCAGAAGCTATTTTTATGGTCATAGGAAGCGATGGCGGAAACATTATGTCCAAAAACAGTTAAGATCTGTGGGGGGAAAAAAACACACAAAATAGCAGAATTGTTCAGGACCCATTAAAATGTCCGCTATACATTCCAGCGCCATTCTTTCTTTTAAACCTTATTTAACCCCTCGGAGCTGCTGAGATGGAAGCTGGGCTTTAAACATGGCTGGGTGTCTCCTGTCTACTTCTGTATATGAGGGACCTGACCTACAGTTCAGCTGTGATTGCAGTAGGGAAGTTACAGTAGTGTGAGTGACTCCACCTGGGCCTGACATAGATAGACAATGTACCTAGATAAGGGTCAGCTTAAAACCAGTTCTAATCTTAAATCAATAGACTTTCTAGAGTTGTGTTTAGGGACAGGTCACTTTTTCCTACTCACACCCCCACCCCCTCCCACCTCACAGGGTCTAAGGAAGCCCACCCTGGAGGAGTTAGACCAGGGGAGGAATGCCATCGTGACCCCTTCCTTGTTCGGCAGTGCCCTGGAGGAGATCATGGAGCGCCAGAGCGAGCTGTTCCCGGAGCGCAGGCTCCCCTGGGTGCAGGTGCAGCTTTCTCAGTGCGTGCTAGCCCTGGGAGGGGCCCAGACAGAGGGAATCTTCAGGTGAGGAGTCACACCACACCAGGCTCGGCTCCTGGGAGAAGGGGTGGGCGTCACGGTGGAAAGATAGGGGGCAGAAGAGCAATGTTGGTGGAATTGGATAAACTTTGGGTTCCAGAAACGGTCTCTACAGATGAGGATCACTTTGAGGGGGTAAGTAGCGTTATGGGGTAAAGAAAGACAGGCGTGCATCATGGGAGAAAATACAGTATAGCCATCCCTGACACACATGGTATGCAGAACCAGACTGGGTCTGAGCCATTGTTTCAGCAGTAATTAGCAGTACAGACAGACAGAACTCTTCTGCTCCTTCTCTCCCAGCAGCGTTATAGGACCAGCCTCATTAGAGACTCCCATTGGTCGGGAGGGGAGGAAGTGAGGCTCTTTCTCCTCTGATCTCAGGCTATGTTAATCAGTTAAACAAACACCCTGCCTGGTTAACCTGGGGAGGTTAATCCTTACTGACTGGGCTGTGGAGGAAAAATGGGGGAGATGACTGTAACCCGTTCTCGCTGATTCAGACCCTCTCCTGGGGCATCGGTACAGATGTCTGGCGCTCTGAAGACCCCTACAAACTCGGGCCCAAGCTCTGCTCATGGCTCAGACAGACTGTGTGGTCCTACTGAGAAATGGTAGTTCAAACAAACATTAATATGTTTGACATTACCAAATGATACAAATTCACAGACTAAATCCCTGTCACACAGCAAATAATGAAAATCCACCAAATGAATCTTTTGGCCGTTCATGTTTCAGATAAAAGCATCCGTTGATTAAAGACATTGTTTTATGCCTGTGTATGTGAAGGTAAACACAGTGGGCAGAGTTTCCTCTTTCTCTCCCATTCTGTTTGTATTGAAGTACATTTAGAGCCCAGTGTTCTGCACAACATCTCTGTGTAAGTTCCTCTTTGGCTGAGGCCTCATCACATACTGACAGACTGTGGATTGTACATAAAACAAACAGGAGATTATGTGAGATACTGTAAACATATTTTAAGACAGTTCCCTTTTTGTCACAGTTCTCATTTGTGTCACTCACATCTCCCTTCAGTCTGGTGTGTGATTTGAACATTGACAGGAATTCTACCCTGACAGTTTTTTTTTTAAACCCTGCTGCCAGAGGATTGTCTTTACTTTTGTTTTCTTATTGAGCATCACAGTTTACTTATTTTTACTTGACAGGGATCCCGGTGTCGGGGGAATGACTGGCATTATCCTTGTGGCTCAGTGATTTTGCTTTGGTTTTTTTTCATCCTTGGCACAATCAGTCCCCATGTGAAGGATACCTCCAGACGTGTAGCACTGCTATGTCCGTGTCTGCGGACATGAAACACCTTTTTCACTCATTATATCTGAGTGGTATTGTATAACCATGTCCACCTGTGATCATATATCCCCAATATGTGTGGACTAGACCACGGCAACATGCTGAAGTGATACCGTGGTTGCCCCCAGAGCCATGTATTACATACATGGCTTTGGTCTTCCCTGGGCAGCTTCAAGAGAAATGTCACAGCTGCTCTCTTTCGCTATAAATGTTAATAATTAATAGCAAACAACAATATCCAAAATGTATAACAATTTCAGGACATGGAGGACAGCCCCCGTGAAAGTATATCCAATTGATGTGAGAAATATCAAAATGTCTGTTTGTAGCCAGCACATTCAGCCAGAGGATTTTGAAACGGAACTGAAGTCTCAACTGATGGAGTTGGTATGTCGTCGGTCGTTGACAAGTGATGCTGTTCCATATTCCCTTCACTTCAAAGGGGAAGGCATCCGATCAGCCAACATCAGTGCAGAGAGGACAAGCTGAGGTAAGGTAGCTAACGTTACCTAGCTAGCTAGCGAACTAAATGTAAATCAAGCTAGCTAGTTAGCGAACTAAATGTATATCTATCTAAACCAAACTCGAGCTAGCGAACTAAATGTATTTATCTAAACCGAAATCGAGCTAGCTAGGTAACTTTCATAATACGCTGGCTAAACATTCCAAAGCATAGCAATGTAATTAGCCAACTGCTATCTAGCGATGCTCAATAATCAATTGCATGGCTATCTAGAAATTATGTTATATATTTTCTTACCTCTTGTTTCAGGAAGTTATGTCACCGAGTACTGCCCCTATATATAGGACCTTCTACCACCACCTGGGATATGAATGCCTGATGACCTAAGGGTCGAAAATGAATAGAGGAGAGGGGCTGTTAGAATACCCTTCTAGACTATTCACTCTATTGGTGGCAGTGCTTGTCTACCCAACAACTGTAGGTGCTCGTACACAACTAGACTGTCTACAAGTCAACTCAAACTTTTCACAACTTTGCTAACAGCCCATCTCAATGACGCACTCGGAGTCAATAATGAAACAAAACACATACCAAAACACATACCAGTCTACTCTACCCTTAGTTTATAGATTAACATGGTTTATTGTATGGTTACACATTCTAATGATCAGTCTTCATGTTTTTCCAGGAGACTTGCAGTACAACAAATCTCCTGCAAGAGGTCGAAGGAGTGGGTGGTGAAGAAAGTGTATGAGACGCTTGTCTACCTGACTGTGGAGTGCAGAAAGAACCAGACGCTTGTCCACCTTACTGTGGAGTGCAGAAAGAACCAGACGCTTGTCCACCTTACTGTGGAGTGCAGAAAGAACCAGACGCTTGTCTACCTGACTGTGGAGTGCAGAAAGAACCAGACGCTTGTCTACCTGACTGTGGAGTGCAGAAAGAACCAGACGTTTGTCTACCTGACTGTGGAGTGCAGAAAGAACCAGACGCTTGTCCACCTGACTGTGGAGTGCAGAAAGAACCAGACGCTTGTCCACCTGACTGTGGAGTGCAGAAAGAACCAGACGGTTGTCTACCTGACTGTGGAGTGCAGAAAGAACCAGACGCTTGTCTACCTGACTGTGGAGTGCAGAAAGAACCAGACGTTTGTCTACCTGACTGTGGAGTGCAGAAAGAACCAGACGCTTGTCCACCTGACTGTGGAGTGCAGAAAGAACCAGACGGTTGTCTACCTGACTGTGGAGTGCAGAAAGAACCAGACGCTTGTCTACCTGACTGTGGAGTGCAGAAAGAACCAGACGCTTGTCCACCCGACTGTGGAGTGCAGAAAGAACCAGACGCTTGTCCTTCTGTAGCACAGTTGGTAGAGCATGGCGCTTGTAACGCCAGGGTAGTGGGTTCGATTCCCGGGACCACCCATACGTAGAATGTATGCACACATGACTGTAAGTCGCTTTGGATAAAAGCGTCTGCTAAATGGCATATATTATTATATTATTATATATTATTGTCCACCTGACTGTGGAGTGCAGAAAGAACCAGACGGTTGTCTACCTGACTGTGGAGTGCAGAAAGAACCAGACGCTTGTCTACCTGACTGTGGAGTGCAGAAAGAACCAGACGCTTGTCTACCTGACTGTGGAGTGCAGAAAGAACCAGACGCTTGTCTACCTGACTGTGGAGTGCAGAAAGAACCAGACGCTTGTCCACCCGACTGTGGAGTGCAGAAAGAACCAGACGCTTGTCTACCCGACTGTGGAGTGCAGAAAGAACCAGACGCTTGTCTACCTGACTGTGGAGTGCAGAAAGAACCAGACGCTTGTCTACCTGACTGTGGAGTGCAGAAAGAACCAGACGCTTGTCTACCTGACTGTGGAGTGCAGAAAGAACCAGACGCTTGTCCACCCGACTGTGGAGTGCAGAAAGAACCAGACGCTTGTCTACCCGACTGTGGAGTGCAGAAAGAACCAGACGCTTGTCTACCTGACTGTGGAGTGCAGAAAGAACCAGACGGTTGTCTACCTGACTGTGGAGTGCAGAAAGAACCAGACGCTTGTCTACCTGACTGTGGAGTGCAGAAAGAACCAGACGGTTGTCTACCTGACTGTGGAGTGCAGAAAGAACCAGACGGTTGTCTACCTGACTGTGGAGTGCAGAAAGAACCAGACGGTTGTCCACAAGGAGCCACAGCCTCCCAAACCCAACATCCCTGCCAACATCGTCAAAGCCTGCTAAACCAGCTGCCATTAACCAACACAAGAAGAGGCTCACCAGATGAAGAACATTCTGGAACCTGGCTGGAACATTCAACCAACACAACATCCATATTCAGTACTGATGAAGTAGTATAATATAGAATGCCTAGTATGCTCACAACTGCATTGTGGTATAAACATTGCTAGCTGTTGTAGAAAAGTATATAATGCGTTTTACTAAATGTACTGACAAGTCACTAAATTATTCCAGCTGCATCCAAAACCAATAAAGTGTTGACTTCAATTTCTTGATCAATTCATTGTGATATTCAAGTCCGATGCACGGTAACATAGCTCCTGTGAACCTGTAAACTAGTACCGCTCCCGTTTTGAAAAGCCTGCCTTCGAGGGTGAGAGAGAACAAGGAAGTATGACTGTCAGGCTGTAGTCTTTACAAAGCCAGGGAAAATGAGTCAACCGAGGTATCCTGCAATGTCCTGGCAGATAGGAACATCGTTGAGACAAGTCCGGTGGCTCTATTGAACAATGATGACCAAATCTACTCGCTGCCGGTGTGATCGTGCAATCGGAGAAACACAAAGACCACAATAATTGCTACAAAACTTGACTCCACATTTTTTGGATCAGACAGCTGACTCAATCAACCAATGACATCAGTGGTTGAACTCTCCCGGCGAGTAAATTCAAAAATACAGCTATAGTGCATAATTATGTCTGAAACACCCTCTCATCACTCATAATTATGCAGGGAGACTGGAAAAAACACCCCAAAATACTGGCTAGTGATGAAATTTCCTTTTAAAAGACCTGCTGCACCACCTAGTGGAGCATTATCACACTACAACAATCAATATCAACGCTGTCATAATACTGTATATCAGCTTCTAGTCCTCCGTTGACGTCGCTTTATCACCTATCACTTCCTCGTCTGTAGCAGCTGTTAAACCTATCTGCTGTGTGTCTCTTCCCTCAGGGTGCCTGGAGATATTGATGAGGTGAATGCGCTGAAGCTGCAGGTGGATCAGTGGAATATTCCAGAAAACCTTGGGGACCCCAACGTCCCGGGTAAGAAATAAATCCCTCTCATTCAACAATAAAAACAAAAACACTAAATTCCTTCTCTTGGCTGCCTGTTTTGAATGTTATTGTCAAGGCTGTATACAGAGCAGTCTGCACACCATCATGCCTGGGGGACAGCAGAGGTGTGGGCGTCAGAGGGGTTCTGTGTACAGTGGAAAAAGAGGGGGTGGGGCTTGGTTTTTATCTTTTTAGCTCTGGTAAAATGAAGTAAAGATTGTTCTCAAATGTACAGAAAAATAAATCTATTTTAAACATAAGAACATCTCTCTCCCCTAGCGTCTCTGCTGAAGCTGTGGTACAGGGAGCTGGAGGAGCCAGTCATCCCTCAGAGCTTCTATCAGCAGTGCATCAGTAACTATGAGGATCCTGAAGCAGCTATCAGAGTGGTACAGTTTCTGCCTGAACTCAGCAGACTGGTGCTCTGCTACTTGATACACTTCTTACAGGTAACACTCAGACATATAGACGGCTTGGTTGCTTAGCAACAAACACATACTTGCACAACCGTGGAGCCAAACAGGCGAGGGTTAGCTTAGAATCAAAGGCTTGTTGACAACATGTAAACTACACCGAGTGTACAAAACATTATGAATACCTTCCTAATATTGCGTTGCCTCCCCTTTTGCTTTCAGAACAGCCTCAGTTCGCCAGGGAATGGACTCTACAAGGTGTCTAAAGCGTTCCACAGGGAAGCTGGCCAATGTTGAATCCAATGCTTCCCACAATGCTTCTTGATAAACACGGGAAATTGTTGAGTGTGAAAAACCCAGCAGCGTTGCAGTTCTTGACGCACAGTGCGCCTGGCACCTACTACCATACCCCGTTCAAAGGCACTTAAATGTTGTGTCTTGCCCATTCACACATACACAACCCATGCCTCAACTGTCTCAAGGCTTTAAAATCCTTTAACATGTCTCCCCCCCTTTATTATTATTATTATTATCATCTCCACTGATTGAAGTGGATTTAACTGGTGACATCAATAAGGGATCATAGCTGTCACCTGGATTCACCTGGTCAGTCTGTCATGGAAAGAGCATGTCCCTAATGTTTTGTACACTCGGTGTATATTTTCTCTCTGAATCTTTATTGAAAACATACATTTACACAATGAGCACTTGTCTCTCAAATACATCGTTACAGTTGTTGGTTAGCTAGCTATTTTTTTTTGCCATATTAGCATTGACGTGACATTTACATTTAAGTGACAAGAGTCAAAACACCTCAAAACAAGACATGATGTCCATAACAAGATACAACGAGCTGAAACGAGCTACCTGCGATTCCCCACTTGTCATTGTTGCCAGCTACAACAACTCAGACTTCTGCCGGCGCGCATATCGTTTTCGGGACATTGTCTGCTAACCCATCTATAGGTCTCTCTCTCGCTCGTCTACCCTCTTTTTCTTTCTCTCCTCTCTTGATTGATTGAATTATTGGGGGAAAAACATGCACTGACTATAACCCAGGGGATAACGTGTTTAAGTGAAATTCACTTGTTTCCAATGTGGTCCCTCTATAAATGTTTCATCTGTCACTGTATGTTTTGAAGTTCCACCTACATAATAACTAGATGTATTAGTATAAACACAACAAACACCACATAAATGTTTCTGACCTTGATTCTCACCCTAAACTCATCCACTCTCCCTCTCCCTCCTGCAGGTGTTTGCTCAGCCCGTCAATGTGAGTAAGACCAAGATGGACGTGAATAACCTGGCCATGGTAATGGCTCCCAACTGTCTCCGCTGCCAGTCAGATGACCCACGCGTAATCTTTGAGAACACAAGGAAGGAGATGTCCTTCTTACGCATGCTCATTGTTCACCTGGACACCAGCTTCATCAAGGGCCTCCTCTGAGGTAGCCAACTCTATCCCTCTTCATCAAGGGCCTCCTCTGAGGGAGCCAACTCTATCCCTCTTTATCAAGGGCCTCCTCTGAGGGAGCCAACTCTATCCCTCTTCATCAAGGGCCTCCTCTGAGGGAGCCAACTCTATCCCTCTTCATCAAGGGCCTCCTCTGAGGGAGCCAACTCTATCCCTCTTCATCAAGGGCCTCCTCTGAGGGGCCTCCTCTGAGGGAGCCAACTCTATCCCTCTTCATCAAGGGCCTCCTCTGAGGGAGCCAACTCTATCCCTCTTCATCAAGGGCCTCCTCTGAGGGAGCCAACTCTATCCCTCTTTATCAAGGGCCTCCTCTGAGGGAGCCAACTCTATCCCTCTTCATCAAGGGCCTCCTCTGAGGGAGCCAACTCTATCCCTCTTTATCAAGGGCCTCCTCTGAGGGAGCCAACTCTATCCCTCTTCATCAAGGGCCTCCTCTGAGGGAGCCAACTATATCCCTCTTTATCAAGGGCCTCCTCTGAGGGAGCCAACTATATCCCTCTTTATCAAGGGCCTCCTCTGAGGGAGCCAACTATATCCCTCTTTATCAAGGGCCTCCTCTGAGGGGGTCATCTCTTTATCCATCACCATGCCCTGGAGAGTTGCACTTGTTCATCAGCCCTCAACTATAGCTGCTCTGTCTTTCTATCATACAACTCTACAACTGTCTACCACCTTATTCACAACAAGCCCTCTGTTCCTTCACACTTCTCATCAACCATATCACATCTCAACCCTAGATTCCCTCTGGTTCACGAACACAATAGCCGGAGGATCACAGACAGTGGACTGCACAGACAGTGGACTACACAGACAGTGGACTGCACAGACAGTGGACTACACAGACAGTGGACTGCACAGACAGTGGACTGCACAGACAGTGGACTACACACAGTGGACTGCACAGACAGTGGACTGCACAGACAGTGGACTGCACAGACAGTGGACTACACAGACAGTGGACTACACAGACGGTGGACTGCACAGACAGTGGACTGCACAGACAGTGGACTACACACAGTGGACTGCACAGACAGTGGACTGCACAGACAGTGGACTACACACAGTGGACTGCACAGACAGTGGACTGCACAGACAGTGGACTACACAGACAGTGGACTACACAGACAGTGGACTACACAGACAGTGGACTACACAGACAGTGGACTACACACAGTGGACTGCACAGACAGTGGACTGCACAGACAGTGGACTACACAGACAGTGGACTACACACAGTGGACTGCACAGACAGTGGACTGCACAGACAGTGGACTACACAGACAGTGGACTACACAGACAGTGGACTGCACAGACAGTGGACTACACAGACAGTGGACTACACAGACAGTGGACTGCACAGACAGTGGACTGCACAGACAGTGGACTGCACAGACAGTGGACTACACACAGTGGACTGCACAGACAGTGGACTGCACAGACAGTGGACTACACACAGTGGACTGCACAGACAGTGGACTGCACAGACAGTGGACTACACACAGTGGACTGCACAGACAGTGGACTGCACAGACAGTGGAATACACACAGTGGACTGCACAGACAGTGGACTGCACAGACAGTGGACTACACACAGTGGACTGCACAGACAGTGGACTACACACAGTGGACTGCACAGACAGTGGACTGCACAGACAGTGGAATACACACAGTGGACTGCACAGACAGTGGACTGCACAGACAGTGGACTACACACAGTGGACTGCACAGACAGTGGACTACACACAGTGGACTGCACAGACAGTGGACTGCACAGACAGTGGAATACACACAGTGGACTGCACAGACAGTGGACTGCACAGACAGTGGACTACACACAGTGGACTGCACAGACAGTGGAATACACACAGTGAACTACACAGACAGTGACCGGGTATCTAGATGGTTTTTCGTGCTCCGAATCATCTTCCCTTATTGTTTGAGACTTTGGGACAAGCTCACATGTGATGGTAGTGGGAGACTGTTTATCCGTTGGAAAGCAGGACATACAGTACACAGTGTTCTTGGGCTCGTGTTAATGACTGCAGCAGAATCAGTGGAATGGTATCAAGCACACGGTTTCCAGGTCTTTCATGTCTTTCCATTTGCTCCATTCCAGCCATTTATTATGAGCCGTCCTCCCCTCAACAGCCTCCTGTGCTACTGTTTCTGCTCCAAACACTGGACCGTGCTGCCGTGAGATTCAGCATGTGAAGAAGAACAATCGCAATACGAGACTATTATGCACAAGAAGCATGTGTGCAGGGAAAGGTCCAGAGACAAATGTGTAAATATGATGATGTTTTTATTGTGGGGGGAATTAGTTCCTGCTTCGAGTGCCACATATGTATCTGACTGCCATGGTAGTGAATGATGATGATGTCTCATCTCGACAGAATCTGTATTATTCCGTTCTCTTTTCCTTTATTATGTGTGTCTGCAAAGCAACGATTTCCTTCGCATTTCATTTGGAACGCTTTTTTGACTAATTTGAATATGAATTCTGTCTGTGTTGCCAGAGCTGCAGGATGAGTTGATAGTAAGGTTTAGACTTCTCCACTGGCTGCAGAGACAGATTCCCCCTCTGGGCAACAACAAATATAGATATTTATTTCTAAACGGTTTCTCTTCAAATAAAAATGATAAAACCCATCAGTTGGGCAGAGATGTGTGTACATATGTGAGAGACAGAGTCTCAGATTAAAATGAGGAAAACACATTTATATTCTCCTCAGCAGTGGAGTTGGGGGGGGCTAGGGAAAATCTGTGGAGCACTTTCTGCTGTTTTACTCCAGACAATTACATTTGGCTTATTTTTGGAGAGGGCCAAAAATATTTTTATCCTCCCTTCAGTGGAACACAATTATACCTTTGATGGAGCTTGTAAAAATGCTAATTTGAGCTATTAGCAGGTCAGGGGAAAGGGATGCAGGAGAAAATGAGAGCGCTGCTGCCTGGACCTAAAGCCTTAGCCACGCAGACAGTGGTGGATTTACAGTGCAAGCCAAAGGGAGAGGCAATCTGGCAGTGGTTTAAGGGTCTGGGGGTACATTAGTTTAGTGCCATATACTGGGAGGACAAAAAACACGCCGATTTAGTATTTTTAGACAATATTGCCTAACAAGGACTTTCCTATTCCTCAAAATCGTATGCCACATAAGGAGAAGAGGGTTTAAAATCCATATTTCAGCTGTCTTAAGGGCCATGCGGTTTCCGTTATATTTAGCAGTGTGGTCAGGGTTTAGGTTTTAATGCCCCACATGTTTTCTCTGTGTCTACCTCATCTTAGTGATGGGGTCTGTGCTGCGAGGCTTGTGTGTATGTATACGCACGTGTACGTAAGTACTTTGCACATCAGTGTGTGTGTGTGTTTGCCGACTATGCGTGTGTCAACTGTAAATGTGTGTGTTTGTGTGGTAGGAGTCTGTTCATATAGCATATGCTCCGTAGTTACTGGAAGCTGGAGCCCCTAAATTAGAGGGTGTGTTTAGCCAGAAAATTGCATCTAGAGGTTATATGGTTGTTAACCCCTTTTCTGCACTCACAGCATTTACAGCGGCCGCTCCTTCGTTTCCTGCATTAATGCTTTACTGTTCGTCTTACGAAAACCCAAGCCACCGAGAGTTGGGTACTCCATAGCCACATCAGAGGACACTACCCAGCTTTCTCCTCACCTCTAGCCAGCAGGGGCAGCTCTGAGGTGGGGTGGAGAATGGCTATGCAGGGCCAGTTGTTCTGGGAGTGCATGAGAGATATATACTGAGCCTGCAGAACGAGGAGGGAGAATTCAGGAGCCAGCAGTCACTGGTCTATTGCTAAAGTTCTTGTAATTGTATCACAATGTGAGTGTTCTTCTAGAATCTATACACAGACCTTTAATAAAACAGCTGTGGACCTGTAATTAAGACACTGAACTCCTGAAGCTCTGGTTTAACTCTTCTCCATCCTGTGTTCTTCAGTTGCTGATGATTCATATATATATATATATATATATATATACACAGTGTTATATATGAATAGTAGCATGGTCTTTGGTCACTGAATGTTCAAAACAATGACGGTTATAATAACATGATTCCACAATATTGTGAAAAAGAGTTCCATTCTTCAGTAATGTCATTATTCTCTTAGTTTGACATCAATGCTTACGATGCGAGTCAGCGGTGTAATTTCTTGATTTGATAAATCATTTTGGACTCTTTTTTTTTTTTTTTTCCTAACTGGAATGAGTGTTGATAATGTTTGTTGAGATGATAAACTGAAGTGTGTCATGTTTAGACTGTGTTTGATGACAGTTACATGCGTGTGCCCCCCCGTCCATTGTGCTTCCTCTTCCCTGGCCCTCACATGATGGGTGCTATTGACTCGTTGTAAATATGCTTGCAGGTCTTTTGGGTATGTTGGTGTGAGTTTTCGAAAACAAGAAAAACAGCAACGGTGATTGTGTGGATGGATTTATTTCATAAATAATTGAAAAAATAAAGTTTGTAAACAAAATTTGTCATCACTTGTTTTATACTGAACAAAAATAAACATAACATGTAAAGTGTTGGTTTCATGAGCTGAAATATAAGATCCCAGAAATGACATACGCACAATATTATTATTTCTCTCAAATTGAACACAAATTTGTGTACCTCCCTGTTAGTGAGCATTTCTCCTTTGCCAAGATATTCCATCTGCCTGACTGGTGTGGCATATCAAGAAGAAGCTGATTTAAAAACATGATCCTTGTGCTGGGGACAATAAAAGGCCATTCTAAAATGAGCCGTTTTGTCACACAACACAATGCCACAGATGTCTCAAGTTCAGGGAGCATGCATATGGCATGCTGACTGCAGAAAAATGTCCATCCGAGCGGTTGCCAGATGAATCCCAGTTTCAACTCTACCCGGGCAGATGGCGTCGTGTGGGCGAGCGGTTTGCGGATGTCAACGTTGTGAACACAGGGCCCCAAGTAACTTCACACAGCCATCGGAAAGCAGTGGAACAACATTCCACAGTCAACAGTCTGATCAACTCTATGTGAAGGAGATGTGTCACGCTGCACACCAAATACCAACTGCTTTTCTGATCCATGCTCCTACTTTTTTTTTTAAGGTATCTGTGACCAACATATTCATATCAGTATTCCCAGATCATGTGAAATCCATACATTTGGGCCTAAAGAATTTATTACAATTGACTAATTTCCTTATATGAATTGTAAGTAGGTAAAATCTTTGACATTTGCATGTTGCGTTTACATTTGTGTTAGTTAACAAGGGATGAGTTGAACTTGTGCACGTCTCCCATTGACATCAATATGCATTTCAGGGTTTTAGTCTGGTGACCTACAGAAACATGGAGTAGATGGCCAGAGGCCAGCGTTTACACAATTTTGGTTGCGGGGGCCGAGGATACCATTAGGTATGTTATGATAGAATGATGTCTTTCACAGCACCTAACACATCCCAACACTGTCACATCTGAACGTATTTGACAAATAAGCAGCATATGTTACCACAATCCCAACAGAGCCGTGGTAACTCTGTGTTAAAGCAAAGCTCTGGTATCTTCCTGGACAGCTGTAAGCATCAGGCCAAGTCGAGGAGAATAAGCAGCATATGTTACCACAATCCCAACAGAGCCGTGGTAACTCTGTGTTAAAGCAAAGCTCTGGTATCTTCCTGGACAGCTGTAAGCATCAGGCCAAGTCGAGGAGAATAAGCAGCATATGTTACCACAATCCCAACAGAGCCGTGGTAACTCTGTGTTAAAGCAAAGCTCTGGTATCTTCCTGGACAGCTGTAAGCATCAGGCCAAGTCGAGGAGAATAAGCAGCATATGTTACCACAATCCCAACAGAGCCGTGGTAACTCTGTGTTAAAGCAAAGCTCTGGTATCTTCCTGGACAGCTGTAAGCATCAGGCCAAGTCGAGAATAAGCAGCATATGTTACCACAATCCCAACAGAGCCGTGGTAACTCTGTGTTAAAGCAAAGCTCTGGTATCTTCCTGGACAGCTGTAAGCATCAGGCCAAGTCGAGAATAAGCAGCATATGTTACCACAATCCCAACAGAGCCGTGGTAACTCTGTGTTAAAGCAAAGCTCTGGTATCTTCCTGGACAGCTGTAAGCATCAGGCCAAGTCGAGAATAAGCAGCATATGTTACCACAATCCCAACAGAGCCGTGGTAACTCTGTGTTAAAGCAAAGCTCTGGTATCTTCCTGGACAGTTGTAAGCATCAGGCCAAGTCGAGGAGAATAAGCAGCATATGTTACCACAATCCCAACAGAGCCGTGGTAACTCTGTGTTAAAGCAAAGCTCTGGTATCTTCCTGGACAGCTGTAAGCATCAGGCCAAGTCGAGAATAAGCAGCATATGTTACCACAATCCCAACAGAGCCGTGGTAACTCTGTGTTAAAGCAAAGCTCTGGTATCTTCCTGGACAGCTGTAAGCATCAGGCCAAGTCGAGAATAAGCAGCATATGTTACCACAATCCCAACAGAGCCGTGGTAACTCTGTGTTAAAGCAAAGCTCTGGTATCTTCCTGGACAGTTGTAAGCATCAGGCCAAGTCGAGGAGAATAAGCAGCATATGTTACCACAATCCCAACAGAGCCGTGGTAACTCTGTGTTAAAGCAAAGCTCTGGTATCTTCCTGGACAGCTGTAAGCATCAGGCCAAGTCGAGAATAAGCAGCATATGTTACCACAATCCCAACAGAGCCGTGGTAACTCTGTGTTAAAGCAAAGCTCTGGTATCTTCCTGGACAGCTGTAAGCATCAGGCCAAGTCGAGAATAAGCAGCATATGTTACCACAATCCCAACAGAGCCGTGGTAACTCTGTGTTAAAGCAAAGCTCTGGTATCTTCCTGGACAGCTGTAAGCATCAGGCCAAGTCGTTACCACAATCCCAACAGAGCCGTGGTAACTCTGTGTTAAAGCAAAGCTCTGAATAAGCAGCATATGTTACCACAATCCCAACAGAGCCGTGGTAACTCTGTGTTAAAGCAAAGCTCTGGTATCTTCCTGGACAGTTGTAAGCATCAGGCCAAGTCGAGGAGAATAAGCAGCATATGTTACCACAATCCCAACAGAGCCGTGGTAACTCTGTGTTAAAGCAAAGCTCTGGTATCTTCCTGGACAGCTGTAAGCATCAGGCCAAGTCGAGAATAAGCAGCATATGTTACCACAATCCCAACAGAGCCGTGGTAACTCTGTGTTAAAGCAAAGCTCTGGTATCTTCCTGGACAGCTGTAAGCATCAGGCCAAGTCGAGAATAAGCAGCATATGTTACCACAATCCCAACAGAGCCGTGGTAACTCTGTGTTAAAGCAAAGCTCTGGTATCTTCCTGGACAGCTGTAAGCATCAGGCCAAGTCGAGAATAAGCAGCATATGTTACCACAATCCCAACAGAGCCGTGGTAACTCTGTGTTAAAGCAAAGCTCTGGTATCTTCCTGGACAGTTGTAAGCATCAGGCCAAGTCGAGGAGAATAAGCAGACCTGCAATAAATAAGTCTGCAAAATGCACAAAATACAGGAAACATTTGAGTAAATGAGGGTTCTGGTGTGGGGTGCATTTTCCTTGCATGGTTTAGGTCCACTCATCATCCCCTTAGAGGGCAAGGTAAACACCAATAAATACACAGCCATTCAAAGTGATGACCTTCAACCTGTTGTGAACCATTTCTATGCTGATGGGCGTGGTCTCTTCCAGGATGACAATGCTCCCATCCACAGGGCACAAGTGGTCACTACATGGGTTTGATTAAACAATTGCGACCTGGCAATTATCGAGCACAGTGACTGATCATTATCAAGGAAAATACAAAAGCACATTGCTGAAGTTGCTCTTAAAGGCCCAGTGCAGTCAAAAACTTGATGTTGCTGTGTTTTATATATATATATATATATACTCTGCTCAAACAAATAAAGGTAACACATAAACAACACAATGTAACTCCAAGTCAATCACACTTCTGTGAAATCAAACTGTCCACTTAGGAAGCAACACTGATTGACAATAAATTTCACATGCTGTTGTGCAAATGAAATAGACAACAGGTGGAAATTATAGGCAATTAGCAAGACACCCCCAATAAAGGACTGGTTCTGCAGGTGATGACCACAGACCACTTCTCAGTTCCTATGCTTCCTGGCTGATGTTTTGGTCACTTTTGAATGCTGGCGGTGCTTTCACTCTAGTGGTAGTATGAGAAAGGAGTCTACAACCCACACAAGTGGCTCAGGTAGTGCAGCTCATCCAGGATGGCACATCAATGCGAGCTGTGGCAAGAAGGTTTGCTGTGTCTGTCAGCGTTGTGTCCAGAGCATGGAGGCGCTACCAGGAGACAGGCCAGTACATCAGGTGACGTGGAGGAGGACGTAGGAGGGTAACAACCCAGCAGCAGGACCGCTACCTCTGCCTTTGTGCAAGGAGGAGCACTGCCAGAGCCCTGCAAAATGACCTCCAGCAGGCCACAAATGTGCATGTGTCTGCTCAAACGGTCAGAAACAGACTCCATGAGGGTGGTATGAGGGCCCGACGTCCACAGGTGGGGGTTGTGCTTACAGCCCAACACCGTGCAGGACGTTTGGCATTTGCCAGAGAACACCAAGATTGGCAAATTCGCCACTGGCGCCCTGTGCTCTTCACAGATGAAAGCAAGTTCACACTGAGCACGTGACAGATGTGACAGAGTCTGGAGACGCCGTGGAGAACGTTCTGCTGCCTGCAACATGTGGGGTGGCATTTCTTTGGGGGGCCGCACAGCCCTCCATGTGCTCGCCAGAGGTAGCCTGACTGCCATTAGGTACCGAGATGAGATCCTCAGACCCCTTGTGAGACCATATGCTGGTGCGGTTGGCCCTGGGTTCCTCCTAATGCAAGACAATGCTAGACCTCATGTGGCTGGAGTGTGTCAGCAGTTCCTGCAAGAGGAAGCCATTGATGCTATGGACTGGCACGCCCGTTCCCCAGACCTGAATCCAATTGAGCACATCTGGGACATCATGTCTCGCTCCATCAACCAACACCACGTTGCACCACAGACTGTCCAGGAGTTGGTGGATGCTTTAGTCCAGGTCTGGGAGGAGATCCCTCAGGGGACCATCCGCCACCTCATCAGGAGCATGCCCAGGCGTTGTAGGGAGGTCATATAGGCACGTGGAGGCCACACACAGTAATGAGCCTCATTTTGACTTGTTTTAATGACATTACATTAAAGTTGGATCAGCCTGTAGTGTGGTTTTCCACTTTAATTTTGAGTGTGACTCCAAATCCAGACCTCCATGGGTTGATACATTTGATTTCCATTGATCATTTTTGTGCGATTTTGTTGTCAGCACATTCAACTATGTAAAGAAAAAAGTATTTAATAAGAATATTTCATTCATTCAGATCTAGGATGTGTTATTTTAGTGTTCCCTTTATTTTTTGGAGCAGTGTATATATTTTCACAATATGATGTTGGAATAACTGTGAAATTGTGAAAATTATGATAATGTACTTTTAGTGTAAAAGCTGTTTGAAAAGACCACCCGAAATTACAGCCTGTTTTGGTGGGAAGGAGTTTTGGCCTTCCACGATGACATCACCATGTGGTAAATTAGTTAAAAGACCAGTAAGAAAGAGCGTTCCGAACCTCTCTGCCAACAACAGCTTCCCCCTCCCCTCCCCACTCCTACAGTTTTTTCAAAATTCTTGCTAGAGAAATTGCCCTTTGCTAAGAAGCTTTATTTTTTTTACCATTGAAATTGAAAACAATCACAGGAAGGAACTTAATTGTTACCTAGAAATTATTTGATATTGAGGTAACGTTTGCATTGGACCCTTAATAAACTATAATGAGAAGTGGCTGGACATAACATCTACATTATATATGTACGGAGTTGGTAGCAGTTGCAAGGAGATCTGTTCTCCTAAATTACAGCAATACTGCTCTCTGGTGGACAGATGTTTTATAGCATTTGTTTACGTATGGTTACATGAGCAATGCAAAACACAAGTTCATCAAATGATGACTACTGCATTTCATACAAAAGAGGACTTAAGTCCTAATCTTCTCAAAGTCCAACATATAGTGTAGGTTCATCACAAAGCCTGTACACTGGGATATTTTAACACAAAGGGGAATCAAAATGATACAGAATATAATTGAAAAATACAAACTAAAAAAGCACATGGATCATCACTGTGCAGCCTATATTCTCTCTCTCCAAGACAAAAAAATAATGCGAGAAACGATTAGAAAACAGGAAAAAAAAGTTACATTTCATAATAGAAAGAAATCGAACATTTTATGTACACTTCTTGTTCTTGAGCTAGGAGGCAGTTTTATTTCTACTTTGCACATTTTTCCATTGCAAATCTACCATTCCAGTGTTTTACTTGCTATACTGTATTTACTTTGCCACCATGGCCTTTTTTTGCCTTTACCTCCCTTCTCACCTAATTTGCTCACATCGTATATAGACTTATTTCTACTGTATGTTTGTTTTACTCCATGTGTAACTCTGTCATTGTATGTGTCGAACTGCTTTGCTTTATCTTGGCCAGGTCGCAATTGTAAATGAGAACGTGTTCTCAACTTGCCTACCTGGTTAAATAAAGGTGAAATAAAAAATAAATAAATAAAATAGTGCAAACGCATTAGTTATCTGCTTAGGAACTGTGACCTTGCTCTGCCAGACAACATACGTTGTCCATAGAGGCCCGAGGAGCACGTTGCTCGAAGGATTTGCAACGCAGTGTGAAACAACTGCGGAGCACAAGGTAAACGTCTATCTAGCTTCTTTGTAAAGAACATATACACTGTATTTAAATGTAGCTGTATAATGTACATGTAAAACTAAAATGTAAAAGGTTTTGGTGGCGGTAATGGTGTGACGCTTCTGTGGATATGAAACTTGCCTGCAAAGCGTGCGTGATGATGTCCGTCTCGTCTTGGTAACGTTAGCTAATATTCGCTAGCTACAGCAAAATAATTTGTTTAGGGAAAAGTTTGGAAACTCAAGTGAAGTATAGTATCTAATTGTATTTATTTGATTTGGTGCATAAGTGAAGTTAAAGTTCTGTGTTCTCAGACTGTGGTTACGGGGGCCCCGGGAAAGGAAACCACTGATTGACAGTGGCTGCATCCTATGAAACGTCTGTATCGACATTCCGTCATAAATTGTAAACAGTCATTCATTCGATATCGGCGGAAGTAGCTATGAGTACAACGCGGAAGCGAACTTTTCTTTTTACAGTGTTAAATTATGGTTTTCACTGTTTTAACACAATTACGTTAACAGATTAGAACACGTGCATCTGTTAGATAAAGCTTTTGGAAGTTTATGAGGAAAGTGTTATTTGTCAAGGAATAATTGTGCAGGCATTCTGACGTCGCACGCACGTTTCATCCGCGGGCCAACTGGATTCAGATATTTACTGTACATTAATCGCATGTCATGTTTTTGATAGCACCGGTTTTAATATGTCTATGGGTTTAATGTAAAGTCACGGTTAGTGCGCTGTTTAATTTAAATAAATCAGAAACTGTGTTAGCGCTTCTGAGAATGTAAACAAGATCGAGTCGCTCTGGATAAGAGCGTCTGCTAAATGACTTAAATGTAAATGTAAATGAGTCACTTTTGTCCGACTTCTATCACTGTCACTAGCTAGGTTTCCATCCGATTGCCTACAGATTTTCATGTGAATATACATATGGATTCGCTGTGGATAAAAACAAAATCAGTGTTTGTTGACGTAGTGCACACAATGTACCTTTTCGCTTCCATTTTCAGGTGCCGAATAAAATAAAACAACATGCAATGTGTTTGCATTTTAAACCTGACCGATAGTTTTGTCACAAACTGTTGCGTTAAATAGCAAACGTGGCCAAAAGTTTTGAGAATGACACAAATATTAATTTTCACAAAGTTTGCTGCTTCAGTGTCTTTAGATATTTTTGTCAGATATTACTATGGAATACTGAAGTATAATTACAAGCATTTCATAAGTGTCAAAGGCTTTTATTGATAATTACATGAAGTTGATGCAAAGAGTCAATATTTGCAGTGTTCACCCTTCTTTTTCAAGACCTCTGGAATCCGTCCTGGCATGCTGTCAATTAACTTCTGGGCCACGTCCTGACTGATGGCAGCTCATTCTTGCATAATCAATGCTTGGAGTTTGTCAGAATTTGTGGGTTTTTGTTTGTCCACCCACCTCTTGAGGATTGACCACAAGTTCTCAATGGGATTAAGGTCTGGGGAGTTTCCTGGCCATGGAACCAAAATATTAATGTTTTGTTCCCCGAGCCACTTAGTTATCACTTTTGCCTTATGGCAAGGTGCCCCAACATGCTGGAAAAGGCTTTGTTCATCACCAAACTGTTCCTGGATGGTTGGGAGAAGTTGCTCTCGGAGGATGTGTTTGTACCATTCTTTATTCATGTCTGTGTTCTTAGGCCAAATTGTGAGTGAGCCCACTCCCTTGACTGAAGCAACCCCACACATGAATGGTCTCAGGATTCTTTACTGTTGGCATGACAAAGGACTGATGGTAGCGCTCACTTTGTCTTCTCCGGGACAAGCTTTTTACAGGATGCCCCAAACAATCGTAAAGGGGATTCATCAGAGAAAATGACTTTACCCCAGTCCTCAGCAGTCCAATCCCTGTACCTTTTGCAGAATATCAATCTGTTCCTGATGTTTTTCCTAGAGAGAAGTGGCTTCTTTGCGGCCCTTCTTGACACCAGGCCATCGTTCAAAAGTCTTCGCCTCACTTTTGCGTGCCTGCTGCCAAGCAAGCTCTGTACTGGTGGTGCCCCGATCCCGCAGCTGAATCAACTTTAGGAGACGGTCTTGGCGCTTGCTGGATTTATAGATTAAATATCCACGCGACATGTTATGTGGTCTTCCCACTACGAACAGTCGGGAAAGCACGCTGTTCATTAGGGTACAGATTAAATCAATTCTGATCACTTCACTGGGTGGTGAAAGTGCAAGGTTATGAGCTCAATTGATGCTCATCTCCAATAAATATCGAGGGGCTTATTCTGGTGACATGATCATCGATGCTTGGCGGTCGTTGGACAACTAAAAATAATATTGTCCATAATAATCTCGTCATGTAGGCTGGCCTACCCGCACTCGCTATATAGCGCAAACATTTTTTGTGACACAACGATCAGTAGAGTTGAAAATGTGATGGTAACCCATTTAACTTTTTTTTTTAAATGTTTTTATTCACTACTTGGGAATTTAACCGCAAATACGATGTATGTGCTCTACCTCATCATACACAGCTTTTTAACTGCAATAAGTCAGTTTGATGGAAACACATCTCTGGTGGGAAAATGTGCATATTGTATTTGTGTACATTTTTGAATATCTGCATGAAGGGCTGTCGCCAATTTGATGTAAACCTAGCTAATGAGGGGATTCGATTGAAGTGGCCCGGGTAGGCATAGTTTGCACCGGGTGAAAAGTGATTGCATTTGTTTTGGAACTTGCAGGCCTCCTGGGTATGAGCCAAGTGCCCAGTTCTGGCCGACCAAGTTTCAAATCCAATTTTATTGGTCACATACACATGGTTAGCAGATGTTAATGCGAGTATAGCTAAATGCTTGTGCTTCTAGTTCTGACTGCAGTAATATCTAGCAAGAAATCTAACAATTCCACAACAACTACCTTATATACACAAATGTAAAGGGATGGAATACGATTATGTACATATAAATATATTGATGAGCAATGGCCGAGCGGCATAGGCAATAGATGCAATAGATGGTATAGAACATGATATACATATGAGATGAGTAATGTAAGATATGTAAACATTATTAAAGGGGCATTATTTAAAGTGACTAGTGATCCATTTATTAAAGTGGCCAATGATTTGAGTCAGTATGTAGGCAGCAGCCTCTCTGTGTTAGCGATTGTTGTTTAACAGTCTGATGGCCTTGAGATAGAATCTGTTTTTCAGTCTCTCGGTCCCAGCTTTGATGCACCTGTACTGACCTCGCTTTCTGGACGGTAGCAGGGTGAACAGGCAGTGGCTCGGGTGGTTGTTGTCCTTGATGATCTTTATGGCCTTCCTGTAACATCGGGTGGTGTAGGTGTCCTGGAGGGCAGGTAGTTTGCCCCCGGTGATGCGTTGTGCAGACCTCACTACCCTCTGGAGAGCCTTCCGGTTGTGGGCGGAGCAGTTGCCGTACCAGGCGGTGATACAGCCCGCCAGGATGCTCTCGATTGCATCTGTAGAAGTTTGTGAGTGCTTTTGGTGACAAGCCAAATTTCTTCAGCCTCCTGAGGTTGAAGAGGCGCTGCTGTGCCTTCTTCACGATGCTGTCTGTGTGGGTGGACCAATTCAGTTTGTCTGTGATGTGTATGCCGAGGAACTTAACTTGCTACCCTCTCCACTACTGTTCCATCGATGTGGATAGGGTGTTCCCTCTGCTGTTTCCTGAAGTCCACAATCATCTCCTTAGTTTTGTTGACGTTGAGTGTGAGGTTATTTTCCTGACACCACACTCCGAGGGCCCTCACCTCCTCCCTGTAGGCCGTCTCGTCGTTGTTGGTAATTAAGCCTACCACTGTTGTGTCGTCCGCAAACGTGATGATTGAGTTGGAGGCATGCTGGCCACGCAGTCGTGGGTGAACAGGGAGTACAGGAGAGGGCTCAGAACCCACCCTTGTGGGGCCCCAGTGTTGAGGATCAGCGGGGTGGAGATGTTGCGTACCCTCACCACCTGGGGGCGGCCCGTCAGGAAGTCCAGTACCCAGTTGCACAGGACGGGGTCGAGACCCAGGGTCTCGAGCTTGATGACGAGCTTGGAGGGTACTATGGTGTTAAATGCCGAGCTGTAGTCGATGAACAGCATTCTCACGTAGGTATTCCTCTTGTCCAGATGGGTTAGGGCAGTGTGCAGTGTGGTTGAGATTGCATCGTCTGTGGACCTATTTGGGCGGTAAGCAAATTGCAGTGGGTCTAGGGTGTCAGGTAGGGTGGAGGTGATATGGTCCTTGACTAGTCTCTCAAAGCACTTCATGATGACGGAAGTGAGTGCTACGGGGCGGTAGTCGTTTAGCTCAGTTACCTTAGCTTTCTTGGGAACAGGAACAATGGTGGCCCTCTTGAAGCATGTGGGAACAGCAGACTGGGATAGGGATTGATTGAATATGTCCGTAAACACACCAGCCAGCTGGTCTGCGCATGCTCTGAGGGCGCGGCTGGGGATGCCGTCTGGGCCTGCAGCCTTGCGAGGGTTAACACGTTTAAATGTTTTACTCACCTCGGCTGCAGTGAAGGATAGTCCGCATGTTTTGGTTGCAGGCCGTGTCAGTGGCACTGTATTGTCCTCAAAGCGGGCAAAAAAGTTATTTAGTCTGCCTGGGAGCAAGACATCCTGGTCCGTGACGGGGCTGGTTTTCTTTTTGTCATCCGTGATTGACTGTAGACCCTGCCACATACCTCTTGTGTCTGAGCCGTTGAATTGAGATTCTACTTTGTCTCTATACTGACGCTTAGCTAGTTTGATTGCCTTGCGGAGGGAATAGCTACACTGTTTGTATTCGGTCATGTTACCGGTCACCTTGCCCTGATTAAAAGCAGTGGTTCGCGCTTTCAGTTTCACGCGAATGCTGCCATCAATCCACGGTTTCTGGTTTGGGAATGTTTTAAGCAGGTGAGTGAGGGCTGGTAGGGAATGCTGAGAGAAGCAGCTGAATGAGGGCTGGTAGGGAAGGCTGAGAGAAGCAGCTGAGCGAGGGCTGGTAGGGAATGCCGAGAGAAGCAGCTGAGTGAGGGCTGGTAGGGAATGCTGAGAGAAGCAGCTGAGTGAGGGCTGGTAGGGGATTGTCACGACTTCTGCCGAAGTTGGTCCCTCTCCTTGTTCGGGCGGCGTTCGGCGGTCGTCGTCACCGGTTTTGCCACCGATCCACGTTTTGTTTTTCCATTTGTTTTGTCTTCATTGTACACACCTGATTTCCATTTCTTAGTTATTGGTCCCTATTTAACCCTCTGGTTTCCCCATTGGTTTTGTGCGTGTTTGTTGCGTGTTAAGCTGTCGCGTTTGTTTGTGAGTTGAGTTTGTTTCCCTACGTGGAATATTTTGTTGTTTTGTTGAGTAAAGACCTTTATTTCTCATTCCCGGTGTCCTGCGCCTGACTTCGTCCCACCTGCTGCACATTGACTCTTGACAGGGATGCTGAGAGAAGCAGGTGAGTGAGGGCTGGTAGGGAATACTGAGAGAAGCAGGTGAGTGAGGGCTGGTAGGGGATACTGAGAGAAGCAGGTGAGTGAGGGCTGGTAGGGAATACTGAGAGAAGCAGGTGAGTGAGGGCTGGTAAGGGATGCAGCTGGCTGATTACAGCTGCCACACGTGATATGCACATGAAAGTGAAGTGGATATCATTGGACCTGTGCATACCAGTGGCTAGTGACTAGTGGCTGATGCTTAAATTCAACTTAATTTAAAAACAAAACAGACTTTATATAAGTTGCTCTGGATAAGAGCGTCTGCTAAATGACTAACATTTATGGGACAGTGTGTGTGGTATACGTCTCACCATCCAGATCCTTCTCGATGAGGTCCATCCTGTGTGTGACTTGGTTTTACATGGCCTCAATGTGATCCAACAGGTTGATCTGCCACTGCTAATGCAGCACACAGTCTTTGTCTGGGTCTGGGTTTATGTCTGTGCTGGGCTCCACCTCTTCAATCTCTACCTCCCTCCTCACATACTGCTTCTTATACAGGTCCACACCCTGGAAACAGAACATGACTTCTTATACAGGTCCACACGCTGGAAACAGAACAGAACATGGCTTCTTATACAGGTCCACACCCTGGAAACAGAACAGAACATGGCTTCTTATACAGGTCCACACCCTGGAAACAGAACATGGCTTCTTATACAGGTCCACACCCTGGAAACAGAACATGGCTTCTTATACAGGTCCACACCCTGGAAACAGAACAGAACATGACTTCTGATACAGGTCCACACCCTGGAAACAGAACAGAACATGGCTTCTGATACAGGTCCACACCCTGGAAACAGAACAGAACATGGCTTCTGATACAGGTCCACACCCTGGAAACAGAACAGAACATGGCTTCTGATACAGGTCCACACCCTGGAAACAGAACAGAACATGGCGTCAAAGGCAAACAGATTTGTCATGAATCCAGCTACCGTACTTTAGTTTTCAGATATCGTCTCTTCATCACAACTTACACCAATTCTAAGGCATATATTGGATATGATGAATGTTGTAACTACTGACACACAATCATCTTCGAGAAGGAGTACAGACCTTGTCTGGTTGTAGGGTAGTGGGGTGAATCTTGGTCCAGTCTTGCAGCAGGGAGCTAGGGTAGAGCTTGGCTCTGTCTGGGTGCAGTGGGCCACCGTAGAGCTGTGCCAGCTCCAGCAGGTCCTCAGTGCTCCTCAGGCTGTCCTGCAGCTCAGAGCCTCCCGGTGTCTCCACCACCAGCCTCTGCTCCACCGCTGGGTAGTACGCCCACGGCTTCTGGTAGAAGTGCTCACTGCTGATATAGGAAGCGTTCGAGTCCTAGAACGAGGTTGGGCTCTTCTGAACCCTGTTGGGCTGCACAGCGTGTGTTGAAATTGATGTTGCACTCAGCGTGTCGCCCACCTACCACTGTCATCAGACCCAACACTCTTAACCACTAGACTACCTGCTGCCCTTACAACTGTCATCAGACCCAACACTCTTAACCACTAGACTACCTGCTTCCCTTACCACTGTCATCAAACCCAACACTCTTAACCACTGGACTACCTGCTTCCCTTACCACTGTCAGACCCAACACTCTTAACCACTAGACTACCTGCTGTCCTTACCACTGTCAGACCCAACACTCTTAACCACTAGACTACCTGCTGCCCTTACCACTGTCATCAGACCCAACACTCTTAACCACTAGACTACCTGCTGTCCTTACCACTGTCTTCAGACCCAACACTCTTAACCACTAGACTACCTGCTGCCCTTACCACTGTCATCAGACCCAACACTCTTAACCACTAGACTACCTGCTGCCCTTACCACTGTCATCAGACCCAACACTCTTAACCACTAGACTACCTGCTGCCCTTACCACTGTCATCAGACCCAACACTCTTAACCACTAGACTACCTGCTGTCCTTACCACTGTCATCAGACCCAACACTCTTAACCACTAGACTACCTGCTGTCCTTACCACTGTCATCAGACCCAACACTCTAAACCACTAGACTACCTGCTGCCCTTGCCACTGTCAGACCCAACACTCTTAACCACTAGACTACCTGCTGCCCTTACCACTGTCATCAGACCCAACACTCTTAACCACTAGACTACCTGCTGTCCTTACCACTGTCAGACCCAACACTCTTAACCACTAGACTACCTGCTGCCCTTACCACTGTCAGACCCAACACTCTTAACCACTAGACTACCTGCTGTCCTTACCACTGTCAGACCCAACACTCTTAACCACTAGACTACCTGCTGCCCTTACCACTGTCAGACCCAACACTCTTAACCACTAGACTACCTGCTGCCCTTACCACTGTCATCAGACCCAACACTCTAAACCACTAGACTACCTGCTGCCCTTACCACTGTCATCAGACCCAACACTCTAAACCACTAGACTACCTGCTGCCCTTGCCACTGTCAGACCCAACACTCTTAACCACTAGACTACCTGCTGCCCACCACTGTCATCAGACCCAACACTCTTAACCACTAGACTACCTGCTGTCCTTACCACTGTCAGACCCAACACTCTTAACCACTAGACTACCTGCTGCCCTTACCACTGTCAGACCCAACACTCTTAACCACTAGACCCAACACCCAACACTCTTAACCACTAGACTACCTGCTGCCCTTACCACTGTCAGACCCAACACTCTTAACCACTAGACTACCTGCTGCCCTTACCACTGTCATCAGACCCAACACTCTTAACCACTAGACTACCTGCTGCCCTTACCACTGTCATCAGACCCAACACTCTTAACCACTAGACTACCTGCTGCCCTTACCACTGTCATCAGACCCAACACTCTTAACCACTAGACTACCTGCTGCCCTTACAACTGTCATCAGACCCAACACTCTTAACCACTAGACTACCTGCTTCCCTTACCACTGTCATCAGACCCAACACTCTTAACCACTAGACTACCTGCTGCCCTTACAACTGTCATCAGACCCAACACTCTTAACCACTAGACTACCTGCTGCCCTTACCACTGTCATCAGACCCAACACTCTTAACCACTAGACTACCTGCTGTCCTTACCACTGTCATCAGACCCAACACTCTTAACCACTAGACTACCTGCTGTCCTTACCACTGTCATCAGACCCAACACTCTAAACCACTAGACTACCTGCTGCCCTTGCCACTGTCAGACCCAACACTCTTAACCACTAGACGACCTGCTGCCCTTACCACTGTCAGACCCAACACTCTTAACCACTAGACTACCTGCTGCCCTTACCACTGTCATCAGACCCAACACTCTTAACCACTAGACTACCTGCCACCTATACCAATGTCTGTTCCATACCACTGTCATCAGACCCTGTGTGGCACAGAAATGATTCATTTTAGAGATACATTTAAATTATCCAGTTGAAGGAAGATACATTTTTACATGGATGTAAGTATGATGGAACTGTTATTTATTCTTACCATGTCTTCCTCACTCGGTCTCTCCCCTTTCTCTCCCCCTCCTGCTCTTCTTGCTCCTCCTCCTGCTCCTCCTCCTCCTATCCCTCTGCAGTGTTGGAGAGTAGGCTGGACTACACAGGGGAACTGGATCCTCCTGACCCATTGACCCGATTGCCTCAGCTCAAACATCTCATCAGACAGATGGTCAGAGACCTGGGCATCAGATGTCCCTCTGCTCCACCAACACATGAGTGCGCCACTGAGTTCATCACTTCACCACAGAGACCTGGCTGGAGCAAGGCCTAGCAAGCAAGACTACAGTACAAATGATGGGTAGGGGAGTAACACAAACTGTCCTTAATCAGTTATTATTCCAGCTAAACTATTGTAAACAGAGTACAAATCCTTTTGAAAAATTACATTGCTTCTTGGATTACTTTTAATATCAGAAAAAAAATACATTATGACACCTTTTCAGTTTTCTTAATGACAGTCAATTCAGCATTTTTTTTAAAAAAGGCCCAAGTTTAAGTTTGTTCCAACTGAGCAAGTCTGACCGGATGTCAGAGACCACTATGATGACACACCAAATGATGACCACCAATCAAAGACCACTATGATGACACACCAAATGATGACCACCAATCAGAGACCCCTATGATGACACACCAAATGCATTTGATGGATCTTTTTCTGTCTTCTGTCCAAAAGTAACTGAAAGTAATCAGATTGATAATGAGTTTGGATAATCCAAAAGTTACGTAACTGATTAAAATTGTGGACAGGTAACTGTAACGGATTACATTGTTGAAGGTAACATATAGTCCACAACCCTGTGTGTGGGTTACATGGACAGAGATGTTAACAGGGGATTCCTGAGATACCTGCTACTACTGACAATTCAGGAATCAACAATATGAAATGTCTGGCAACCTGCATTCCTGCCATGGTGATGAAGGATGGATAGGACAGGCTACTTTTCTAAAATGCAAGAAAAATAAGAACAGAACATAACCGTGTTTAACACTTTTAGTTTAGTTTTTATTAATTTGACCATTTAAAAAAAAAAGCAAGCACACATAAAACTTAAAAGCCATACATGAAACGTAGGTTTTTGATTGTAAGTCAACCCCTCCTAATAATATAGTTCTTGCAATTAAATGTAAAACATGGTGAATACTTTGTTTTTGCTAACATAAATAATCTATATCTAACAGGGCTTTATGATTGGATGGTTTTGCTGAAAGGTTCAAATGTAGACCACTGTAGGCTTTTTCTTCTACAGTTCTATTAAATGTTTATATAACATTACACATGTTTGTTCAATGTAAGCACAAATGTATCTAATCCTATGTTTCAAATGCATATTTTTTTATTAGTGTTTCAATTAAATGTATTTGGAAAAAAAATCGCTTAATAATTATGTTTTAAGATCATAAAAATAAGGGTCACACTTTGTTTGGATAGTCCGGATTTTCCATCTGTAGATGCTCTACAGATAGTTTGGCCATCTGTTGATAAGGCTAAGGTTAGGTTTAGAATAAGGTTAGGGTTGGAGCTAGGGGTAGCGTTAGTAGATGGTTAGTTGAAATGTTACTGATAGTCTGTAGATTGTCTACAGATAGTTTGGCCATCTGTTGATAAGGCTAAGGTTAGGTTTAGAATAAGGTTAGGGTTGGAGCTAGGGGTAGCGTTAGTAGATGGTTAGTTGAAATGTTACTGATAGTCTGTAGAGTGTCTACAGATAGTTTGGCCATCTGTTGATAAGCAACTGCTTGCTAAGGTTAGGTTTAGAATAAGGTTAGGGTTGGAGCTAGGGGTAGCGTTAGTAGATGGTTAGTTGAAATGTTACTGATAGTCTGTAGAGTGTCTACAGATGGACAATACAAAAAGTTATACAAAAAAACAAGTCATTTTTAAAAGGAGGGGAAATATTTTCATATTTGCAAATATTGTCCTGTCTTTTGAATGTCCAGAATGTTCTTGAGAATAGATGGTATCTTTTCTATTGTCCTTTTTAATAACAAATGTTTCTTTCCTCATAGATATTGACGTAGTATAGTATACAAAGTTATTTAGAGGAGATTGCCAATATTCATACTTTTACAAACAAACTGTATATTTTGTAAATTGTACTACTCTGTTAAGATATTTCTCTTTGATTTAAATATTTAGTTGTGATGTTCGTTTTTTCTTATTATTTCATGCGGGCACTATGCTCTTATTCTTTTATATATTGTGATTCAGAATTTAATTTATCTTTTTTTGATTGCATCTTTGTAATCAGTAAGTGTATAGCACGTATTCCATAGAGTATAGGACTGTGTCACAGTATATTTAGTACTGATATACTCAGTACATTGCCTGTGTATCCTTCCCTGGTGGGTAGAACTAGAGGGTGTGTGTGTGTGTGTGTGTGTGTGTGTGTGTGTGTGTGTGTGTGTGTGTGTGTGTGTGTGTGTGTGTGTGTGTGTGTGTGTGTGTGTGTGTGTGTGTGTGTGTGTGTTGACTGAAGAGCAGTGGGGGGAAAGCAGATGGAGCCAGCCCAGCATATGGCCCCACAGTGTGTAGTCAGAAGGCTCTGGAGTCCCTTATGGCAGTGCCACCTCTGCGTTTCCTTGTACCATATCAGGAATATTACTTTGGTTTCTTTCTATTGTGCATTTTCTTAATCTTTGCATGTGAAATGGGTATTTTTATTTATCCTTTATTTAACTAGGCAAGTAAGTTAAGAACAAATTCTGGTCAACAATGACGGCCTACCCCGGCCAAACCCTGACGATGGGCCAATTGTGCGCAGCCCTATGGGACTCCCAATCATGGCTGGTTGTGATACAGCCTGGAATCAAACCAGGGTCTGTAGTGACTCCTCTGCACTGAGATGCAGTGCCTTAGACCACTGCGCCACTGGAGCCGCAAATTGATGTTTAATGTGACCCATTTCAGAATGATTTGTTTTTCCTTGCTGTTTGTTTCAATGGTTAATAATACTTTATACGTCAGCTGCTTGCTAAGGTCGGGTTTAGAATAAGGTTAGGGTTGGAGGTAGGGTTAGTAGATGGTGTCACTCCCCGCACCGGAACATCAATATAGGTGCATTTAATTATTATTCCCCAAGTTTCTAGCAACATTAGCTTGCTACTGATGGTATTAGCTATGCAGATACTAAGCATAACTGACAAGGATTCATTAATTTGAAGTACCAGAGATCTATACAATCTTGCTAGCTACCGAGCTCACTCCTCGCAACGAGCGCGAGGTTCTCGCTGTCTGTTGGTTTCACTGCTTTGCGCATCCGGTCGTCTCTGCCCACCTCACTCACTTCTGGTGAGTTTTTCACTTTAGCTGTTTTAGTAAACGCATCAACTCCCCTCATTAAGCTAACTTCCCGCATTTTAATTACATTTTAATTAACAGCCATTTAACCAGAAATGTCAAATTCTTGCACATTCTACTCATTTATTTAACTAGAAAAGTCCGTTAAGAACAATTTACAATGACAGCCTTCCCCGGCCAAACCCCGACGCTGGGCAAATTGTGTGCCGCCCTATGGGACTCCCAATCATGGCTGGTTGTGATACAGCCTGGAATCAAACCAGGGTCTGTAGTGACTCCTCTGCACTGAGATGCAGTGCCTTAGACCACTGCGCCACTGGAGCCGCAAATTGATGTTTAATGTGACCCATTTCAGAATGATTTGTTTTTCCTTCCTGTTTGTTTCAATGGTTAATAATATTTTATATTGCAGCTGTATGTTGGCAGCGTCAGACTTATCAATGTATGTTTTTTAATGTAATTAATTTAGTCATGAGAGGACTGAGATTTAGCTTTACCCAGGACCCAACACTGGAATTGTGCTATTTTTGTTTAATAAATAATTATTTAAGATTTCCATGCAAGAAAATAAACCTTTTTATTTATCGAAATTACGTGTTGTCTGTACGTTGTGTTACTCTTCGAACATTATAATTCAGACCAGACGAGCAAGCATATGATATGCGAATTCACGATCTAACATTGCCCAGAATCAATCTAGGGAAAGTAACTAGGTCAATATCAGTATTCATTTTTAGATACATTTTAATTCTCAAATAAAACTGATTCAGATACAAAGCAACACAGCTGAAGGAAGTACCAGTATATATAACCTCCTATCTCACTCATACTGGTCATCCTCTAGGTTCGGGTTGAATGGAAATGTATTCGAGTTGGTCTCCATTTACACATTGAAGAGTCCGTTCATGTGTCAGATCAGCGTGCTGCTGGTTTCAGTTGGTCTCCGGCGGTTCGAGCACTACGAGACAGCCAGTCCGACTGCTTTCTCCTAAATCAACGGGTGAGTAGCACGGTGCATTCTCGGATATAAACCGTGTGTAGCTAAGACATTTGTATGGCAGTTGTTGTTTTTCTTAGCCAAAGCAAAGGTTTGGTAAAGTGCGTTGTTCTCGGCTAGACAACGTTAGCGAGCTGCTAACAGTAGTTAACTAATTGTAGCTAGCTAGTTCAACGTTAATTGATTAAACTAGTTGTCTATGAAGCCCAGCGTAATCCTTATCATTTAATTTGATTAACATTTTCACACGTTTTTAATAGCTAGACGTTACCGTTTAACTTGGCTAGTTAACGACCATTGGACCAGCAGAGAGTGGTTGGAAGAGTAGCCTGTCTTTGGTGCAATCCTAGCTAAAGTTAGCTAGCCAGGACTTGAGATGCTAACTAGTCACCCCAAACTGTTAGTTACAGCTATATTGGGTGTGTATGTATAGTTATTGTGATACTGTTAACCTATTCCCTTGAAAGATTTCACATTAAGAATCAGAACACAGGGCAAGTGATTTAGGGAGATGGACTGTCAATGTCTAGTTAGAGAGACGCAAGTCCTTGGCAGAAGAGCCATGCCCGTTTAAACATAGCTATCCCCCGGTAAAGTGTCCCTTTTGATTGTGTATTCGTGCTGCTAACCTAGATTCCCAAAATACAGTGATTTAAAAACGCAAACAAATGCCAGCAAAGCCATGAGATTAGTGACAGCTGTTTAGGAGTCCAGATGGCCTCTGCAACCGTACAGTAAACCTACACACAAATGATGGCGTTCTGCTCCGAGACCAGAGACTAACATTGAGGGTTGAATTGTGCTTCGTCCCTGTACATAATCTGCAGCCCTTGGATTTATGTACTTTTTAAGCTGTGTTAATGATATGTACTTTTTATAATGTACCATACTGCTTGGAAATTATAAAGGAAAGGAACTGTGGAATTTACTCTCTTCCCAAGACAGGTGAGTTCTGTTGGCAATGGCAAGAGATGATGCGCCCCCCCCAGGGCTACTGGAGCAAGCAAAGCCTTCTACTGTACTTGAGCTGGATTCTCCAGGTTTCTGTGTTACATACAACAGCTGCTGCACAGCCGTGGTGCAGGACTGTTCTCTCCTCTCCATCCTTTATTCTATTTCTGTGGCTGGCCCTGGGGAGGTCTTTGCCAAAGCTCTGCTGGAGGGGAAGAAGACACCACTACTATGTAATCAATGGTGAACATTGTATCCCCTGGGCCCATTTATATCCCCTGAGTTTCATTCAATGTGGTTTTGGTTTATTCAATTGTTTTTGTCCGGTTAATAACTGCTAGGGGATTGGTTGATGTCTGTAATTTATATAATTGTGATTAAGCAATGTAATGACAGCAGCCAACCTCAGTATTACACTCAATGACCACGTGAAATTGTACGTTACACAGTTGAGATTGAGGTTGTCGTCCTAAAGGTCAAAACATGTTGATGATTGCGCATCGGCTACTGCGTGGATGGGCGCTAGCGGGCGTATTAAAAATGCTAGCAGACCACTCGGCCCTCCGTGGAATGAGTTTGACAGCTGTCATGTAGACCGTCATGAAATTTAAAATAACCACCATAACCATTCATTTATTTACGAACAGTCGACTGAAGACTGGCCGACCAGGCATTCGTGTGGTCGAGTCTGTTTCTGTGATAACATGGACTCTTAGCAACGTAATAACTTTGTTGTCCCTTGCTGAAACAAGAAAGGTGTTGTAGCAAACAATGAATAGAATGGGCTTGGAACCTCTAACCTTGGCGATTTGACTGGTAAACTCATGAGCAGTGTTCGTATACTCATACTAACCATACTATTTGTTATGTAAATTGAGTATGTAGTATGCTTATTGGCCATAGTATGGATATATTTAGTATGCCAAAAGTTCCCGGATGTCGTACTAAATTCTCCAAAATACGATGTATACACGCAGTGGATACAATTTTTGTACTTTTTAGGGCCCATAATGCAATTCTTCAGAAAATGGATGTGGCTTTGCAACGCTTTCAGATTTGAAGAAAAAGGTGGAAAATATGCAGCCAAAGTCCGACGACAGTGAATACAAATTAATTGATTTAACTAATTACGACAAATGTTGAGCAATGTAATGTTGGCTGACAATTAGTTAGCTACGCTATCCTTACAGCAGTATGTACCGCCAGTATGTTAGCTGGTTACCTAACGTTAGTTGGCTACTAATACATCGAACTTGCCAGGCAGTATATTAATTATATGCTATCTAACTAACAAGCTAGCAAGAGTATCAACTTCTGGCAGACAGGTGACTAGTATGTTAGTATGGGTATTCGAACACAGCTATGGTTACACTCACAATGACTGCTTGGTATTGTGATGCCATAATGTCCATGGTAATGTTGAATGCTCATTCAAATGATGTTAGCTGATATGGCTCATGCAATGGAATGTAGTTTTTGTAATGTCAGTTGAGTTGAATCAACAAATCACAGCACATATTGATGTGTACACTTCCTGCTTTTACTTCCTGCTTTGGTCCTAATTGTACATCTGCCAGTCCACCCAATATGCTGTCATTGACTTGAATGGGGACTCCTGGTCTATTCATTCTATTTCTATGGCAGCACATGCGGTCAGGAAAGGAGAATCTGTGAGTGTAAATGATTTGTTGCTATTCTAAAGGTTATTACGGAGCCTGTGGTCATTTGGCTGGCCAATTACCGTCATACAAAATTCCATGACCGCCACTGTCCGAGCAGCAGCACTGCAGAGATGCCTGGTAAAGAGCTGCGCAGTGGCATTACCAATTAGGCTACCCAAACAAAACTGGTTAGAGCGGGTGTTGTCTCACAGAACAGAGAAAGCACAAGCTGCTCCCTGATATTGTGTAGGGCCTATATGCAGGGCACCTTTGTAAAATAGATATTGGCCTCTATGGGACTCCCTGCTAAAATAAAGATGAGCTGAAACGCTCCAAATATACCCACATGTAATTTAGGCTGAGTATTTCTATATTTAGATATTTTTCCCTTCCTACATCACAGACTCAGCTGAGCATTGCCCAGGAGGAGCAGGTCCCTTGTCTGTGTATTAGTAAGCACAGTTACTCAGGTAGAGGGTGGGGAATACAAAGCAACGCAAAGCAACGCGCTAACATCAAACGCTCGCTACCCAGCCCAATGGCTCATAAAGAATATTCTGTCAGAGGTTTTTGCTTGCTGTCTGGATAGCCTTATTACCTCTCCTGTGGCCTGTCCTGGCTGCCTGGTCATGGTCCCCTAGCCAGGCTACTCTCCCTCTCCTTACTGTATTGCCAGATGAGGGTGTCTCCATCCCCCCCGAGCTCTTCTCTCTTTGGAAACAGATGTCACCCTCGTCTGCTCCGTTGCGTCTTGAATACCAACCTCAATGTGTAATGGAGACGAGTCACGGGTGTGTCACTTTGCAGTGCTCAGTCTGCCAACCTTATTCTCCTAGCATTCTGGCTGGTGCCCATACAGACTCTCTCTCCATTAGCCGACCATGAGTAGGAGACTCCGATGCCTGACCTGGCAGCACTCCACAGGTGGATCACTGTGAAACCAGTGCCAGAGGAGAGCCAGACTTTGGGGGCTGCACTGGAATAAAATAAACCCGAATGTTAGTTGTTTAGTCACTTTTTAGTGTGGGTTTGTGAGATACATGGATGGAGTTGGTGACCTTGAGCTTGCTGGAGTGACGTGAGTTTATAATCCCTGTGCCAAACAATGCCAAGGTAACCTGTCTAAATGACTATCTCCCCGTTGCACTCACATCTTTAGCCATGACATGCTGCTTTGAAAGGCTGGTCATGGCTCAACACCATCATTCCAGACACCCTGGACCCACTCCAATGCACACACTGCCCCAACTGATCCACAGACGACGCAATCTCTATTGCACTCCACACTACCCTCTCCTACCTGGACAAGAGGGCCACTTGTGCAAGAATGCTGTTCATTGACTACAGCTCAGCTCCAAGCACATCACTAAGCTCAGGAACATGGGACTGAACAACTGCATCCTGGACTATCTGACTGGCCGCCCCCAGGTAGTGAGGGTAGGCAACAACACATCCACCACACAGACCCTCAACCTGGGGGTGGGGGGGCCTCAGGGTGTGTGCTTAGTCCCTTCCTTTACTCCATGTTCACCCATGACTGTGACTGCGCACGACTCCAAAACCTTTTATTAAAGTTTGCTGACGAGACAAGTGGTAGGCCTGACCGCCAACGACGATGCGCACGCCCATTTGATCATTCCTTAGTGACGTGGACACTGGGAACTTGACCCGCTCCACATCGTCAGAGCTGTGGGGGAGCTGGTCAAGAGTTTCAAGTTCCCAGTGTCCACTTCACTAAGGAATGAACATGGTCCACACACCCCAACACAGTCGTGAAGAAGGCATGATAACGCCTCTTCCCCCTCAGGAGGCTGAAAAGATTTGGCATGGACCCTCAGATCCTCAACAAGTTACACAGCTGCACCATTGAGAACATCTTGACTGGCTGCATCATGGCGTGGTATGGGAACTGCTTGGCATCCGACCGCAAGGCTGGAACCAACAGGACCCTGAACAGCTTCTACCCCCCCAATCCATAAGACTACTAAATAACTACCTGGACTATCTGCATGGATCCTTTTTGCACTAACTCTTTTGACTTTTCACATTCTCTGCTGATACTATTTGTATCTATCCTGTTTCGTAGTCACTTACCTATATGTACATATCTACCTCAATTTCCTTGTACCCCTGAACATCGGCTCGGTTCTGGTACCCCGGGTATATAGCCAAGTTGTCGTTCCTCGTTGTGTATTATTTTTCTCCATGTTGTTGGGAAGGGCCCGTGAGGAAGCATTTCACTGTTCGTCTACACGTATTTTATGTGAAAATACAATTAGATTTGATCCCCTGCTGCAGAGAGACTGTTACATGTGATACACTTGTGTAGCATCGGAAGTTTCTGTCTCCTCCACATTCCAGCCCTGCAATTATACCCATGGACCTGCTGCATCTGTGGAATGACAGTTCAGTCCTCCTTTTAGAAATAAACTCAAAGACAAAGGGGTTGAATGAGGCTCCCTTTGTTAGACTCTTCCCCTCCGTACAATGAGACGCTAATGGAAACCACCCACACGCACAGCTGAGACTCAGCGTGTGTGTATAAATGAGCCTAGAGAGCCCCGGGTTTTGTCATCACTCTCTCTCTCTCTCTCGCTCTCTCTCTCCCCCTCGCTTCCATATATCTTTAATACAGTATTGTGACAGTGTGGATATCATATTAGGCCTTACACTGGGTCCATCGACTTAAGTAGCCGTGGTTGACAGACGGAACGGAGGTCACCTGGCTGTTTCAAACTCACGGATCTGTTTGTAGCCTGGTGTGTGTATGACCATTTGTTTTCTCTCCGCCCAGACAGCTTCCAACATGGAACAATTTCTTCATTTTTTTTAGCCAAGAAGTACGTGGCACACTAGGACTAAATCTGGTGTTGTGAAATCTGTTTTGAGACTCTAAGGTAAACATGAGAAATAAAGTCTTAAACTTTAAACTGCTCATTTTTTTATTTCATAGTTTAAAGGAAGAAGAAAAAATGACATGTGAATTTCTCAAAGCAGATATGGTCCTACGTATGACCGATGGGGGGGGGCGATTCAGTTCAATGTACCTCAGTCCTGGATACCAGACTGTGCTCACCTTACTGCTGTCCCCCCACCACTCGGCAATGATGGTAGGTCATGACGTTTTTAGGTTCTCTGCTGTGTTACACCCCCCCATGTTCTCAGGTCAGTACATGGGACTTCATATCTCACCTCTCATCAGTGTGATGGCTCCCAGCAGTGATGTATGACAGCGTTCTCAGGTCAGTACATGGGACTTCATATCTCACCTCTCATCAGTGTGATGGCTCCCAGCAGTGATGTATGACAGCGTTCTCAGGTCAGTACATGGGACTTCATATCTCACCTCTCATCAGTGTGATGGCTCCCAGCAGTGATGTATGACAGCGTTCTCAGGTCAGTACATGGGACTTCATATCTCACCTCTCATCAGTGTGATGGCTCCCAGCAGTGATGTATGACAGCGTTCTCAGGTCAGTACATGGGACTTCATATCTCACCTCTCATCAGTGATGTATGACAGCGTGTTCATATACATCCAACAATCTGTTGTTAACGCCACATATGGTGTTCGATAGCTTGCGCTTTTTTACATGGCATCTTGTAGTCTGGTTCTAGATAATGCAATCAGGCATTGAAGCCAACATCCTCTATCATTGACAATGGCTGCATGTCAACTGCAATCCTGTGGTCCTTCTGTAGCTCAGTTGGTAGAGCATGGCGCTTGTAACGCCAGGGTAGTGGGTTCGATTCCCGGGACCACCCATACGTAGAATGTATGCACACATGACTGTAAGTCGCTTTGGATAAAAGCGTCTGCTAAATGGCATTTATTATTATTATTATAATCTTTTCTGTAGTCGACGCTGTGAAAAATCCTCACTCCGTCTCTCATCGCCTCTGTCTGTTTGGGTCTCACCGTGCTTCCCTTTCAGATGGTTAAGCATTGCACCTGTACTGCCACTCTAGCTCATTTCCACCTCCTAAAACTTCACCACCTTCTCATTTAACTACTCAAAGTATTGTCAATTTAGCCATACAGGACTTGGCTTCCCTTTCTCGCTCTCTACCATTTGTCCAAATGTGAACAACGATGGCGCTTTATAACTGCGGCAAATCATGTGAAAGATGCATATCTCCTAGCATTGTTGCGTTAGGTATTTTTGTTCAATTTAAATGTTTCCCTTTTATGGTAATGATGATGAGAACCTGTTAGTGGTAGTTTTGTGATAACTGCATTGTGACATTTATGTTTTAGAAAACCAAACACAATTTTTCCCTAAAGGTTAAGAATCCCAATTTCGTTTAAATGTTCACACCCCTACTGTGAGGTGTCATTATCGAGGCTAAAATGTGGACAAAGCATGACGTGGGAAGCAATTGAAGAGTGTTAACCAGGTTGTGAATAAATGGCTCAGCGGTGTCAAAATAATTCTCATGGAGGGGTGTGTGGGGTGGGTGGGGGGGGGGGGTGTTTACTTTAATCAGTAAATGGCCTGTGTGTTTCCTTAGTCTTTCTGGACCAGACACCAGAGAGCACAGCAAAGTGTCATGTAGGAATGACCTCTCCTGACGTAAGACAATGAGAGTGAATTACAGCTGGTTTGAATTGAAACCGTTAACTCAGTAGGTGACAGGGAAAACGTACATATTATCTCCCACAGAAGTATAACCCCCTAACAGCATGCTATAATGTCAATGGAAGATGCTCTAAGGATTAGGAAATGGGCAAAATCAGGTAAAATCAGGAATTGCGCAGGGCAGTTGTCTAGGCCCCTTTTTTCAATCTTAATAACAACATGCCTTTGCCTAAAGCCAGTGTGTCTATCCATGCGGATGACTTAACACTATACATGTCAGCTACCACAGGGACTGAAATGACTGCAGCACTTAACTTCTCTAGGATAGGGGAACAGTCACGTCTCACTTGGCCAAAAGCCAGGGAAAATGCAGAGCGTGAGATTCAAATAAAATGAAACTTTCAAATTTTCATTAAATCACACATGTAAGATACTAAATTAAAGCTACACTCGTTGTGAATCCAGCCAACATGTCAGATTTTAAAAAGGCTTTTCGGTCGAAAGCATAAGATGCTACTATCTGATGATAGCAAATCAAATGTATTTGTCACATGGGTAGCAGATGTTAATGCGAGTGTAGAGAAATGCTTGTGCTTCTAGTTCCGACAATGCAGTAATAACCAACGAGTAATCTAACCTAACAATTCCAAAACTACTACCTTATACACACACACAAGTGTAAAGGGATAAAGAATATGTACACAAAGATGTATCAATGAGTGATGGTACAGAACGGCATAGGCAAGATGCAGTAGATGGTATAGAGTACAGTATATACATATGAGATGAGTAATGTAGGGTATGTAAACATTATATTAAGTAGCATTGTTTGAAGTGGCTAGTGATATATTTTACATCAATTTCCATCAATTCCCATTATTAAAGTGGCTGGAGTTAGTATGCTGGCAGCAGCCACTCTATGTTAGTGGTGGCTGTTTAACAGTCTGATGGCCTTGAGATGGAAGCTGTTTTTCAGTCTCTCGGTCCCTACTTTAATGCACCTGTACTGACCTCGCCTTCTGGATGATAGGGTGGTGAACAAGTAGTGGCTCGGGTGGTTGTTGTCCTTGATGATCTTTATGGCCTTCCTGTGACATCGGGTGGTGTAGGTGTCCTGGAGGGCAGGTAGTTTGCCCCCGGTGATGCATTGTGCAGACCTCACTACCCTCTGGAGAGCCTTACGGTTTTGGGCGGAGCAGTTGCCGTACCAGGCGGTGATACAGCCCGACAGGATGCTCTCGATTGTGCATCTGTAGAAGTTTGTGTGCTTTTGGTCACAAGTTGAATTTCTTCAGCCTCCTGAGGTTGAAGAGTAAACAAAGAGTAGCATATTTCAACCCTGCAGGTGCTATACAAAACACAGAAATAAAATGTATATATCATGCCTTGCCTTTGACGAGCTGCTTTTGTTGGCACTCCAATATGTCCCATAAACATCACAATTGGTCCTTTTTTGTTCGATTAATTCCGTCCATATATATCCAAAATGTCAATTTATTTGGTGCCTTTGATCCAGAAAAAAGTCACTACAAAATATCTCAAGTTACCTGTAAACTTTGCCAAAACATTTCTAAATACTTTTGTAATACAACTTTAGGTATTTTTAAACGTTAATAATCTATCAAGTTGAAGACGGGTCTATCTGTTTTCAATAGAGGATGAGTGGAAACTAACTCTACTTTTCAAGTCTTGGCCAACTCTCAACAGCGTTACCCTTTTCCAAGATGGCTGTACTTCTTCATTGCACAAAGGAATAACCTCAACCAAATTCCAAAGACTGGTGACATCCAGTGGAAGCGGTAGGAACTGCAAACGAGTGCCTAAGAAATATCGTTTCCCCATGAGAACCCAATGAAAAGACAGTGACCTCAAATAAATAATTCTGAATGGTTAGTCCTCGGGGTTTTGCCTGCTATATAAGTTCTGTTATACTCACAGACATGATTCAAACAGTTTTTAGAAACTTAAGTTTTCTATCCAAATCTACTAATAATATGCATATCTTATACATCTTATATTCTTGGCATGAGTAGCAGGAAGTTGAAATTGGGCACGCTATTTATCCAAAAGTGAAAATGCTGCAGTTCTTTTCAGAATGGGTGGCAAGGAATAAGTTAGTCCTAAATATTTCAAAAACTAAAACCATTATATTTGGGACAAACCATTCACTAAATTCTAAACCTTAACTAAATATTGTAATGAATGTGGTAATTGAGCAAGTTAAGGAGACTAAACTGCTTGGACTAACCCTGGATTGTAAACTGTCATGGTCAAAACATCCATACAACAGTAGCTAGGATGGGGAGAAGTCTGTCCATAATAAAGCTCTGCATTCTTAACAACACTATAAACAAGGCAGGTCCTAGGTTTGTTGCACCTGGACTACTGTTCAGTCGTGTGGTCAGGTGCCACAGAGGGACTTAGGAAAATTGCAATTTGCTCAGAACAGGGCAGCGGGACTAGCCCTTGGATGTACACAGCGCACTAACATGAGTAATATGCATGTCAATCTCTCCTGGCACAAAGTGGAGGAGAGATTGACTTCATCACTACTTGTAAGAGGTATTGACATGTTGAATGCACAGAGTTGTCTGTCTGAACTACTATCACACAGCTCAGACACCCATGCATACCCCACAAGACATGCCACCAGAAGTCTCTTCGCAGTCCCCAAGTCCAGAAAAGACTATGAGAGGTGCACAGTACTACATAGAGCCATGATTACATGGAACTCTATTCCACATTAAGTAACTCATGCAAGCAGTAAAATTAGATTTAGAAATGTAAAATACACATTATGGAACAGCGGGGACTGTGAAGCAACACATGGGCACAGACACATGCATACATACACACTATACACACACGTTCACATGGATTTTGTGTTGTAGATATGTGGTAGTAGAGTATGGGCCTGAGGGCACACTTAATATAATAATATGTTGTGAATGTATTGTAATGTTTAAAAATAATAACTGCCTTCATGTTGCTGGACCCCAGGAAGAGTAGACAGTAGCTAAATACAAATACACTGCCACCTACACTGAGTGTTCAAAACATTTAAGGACATCTTCCTAATATTGAGTTGCACCCCCCCGAAACGGTTCCACAGGGATGCTGGTCAACTTTGACTCCAATGCTTCCCAAGGTTGTCAAGTTGGCTGGACATCCTTTGGATGGTGGACCATTTTTGATACACGCGGGAACTGTTTAGGGTGAAGAATGTAACAGCATTGCAGTTCTTGACACAATCCAGTGTGCCTGCACCTACTACCAAACCCCGTTCAAAGGCACTTAAATATTTTGTCTCACCCTCAATGCCACCCATACACAATCCATATCTCAAATGTTTCAAGGCTTAAAAATCCTTCTTTAACCAGTCTCTTCCCCTTCATTTGCTTCTCTCTCATTTTTCCGTCACATCTTTTATCATTTCGGTTAATCTTCATTTGCAATATTTGATTAATACAGGCAGGTCCTTAATATTTTAATTGTGTGGTTGGGGAATGGGGATAACCAATGATATCTCTTCTCGCACCTGATGACGAAGACTGGTCACCATGGCAACTTAGGTTCCGTTTGGGCAGATGTTGCGCTGGGTGGGTGGAGGGAATTGGGGGAGCTGAGCTGGGCCATGGCTCTCTGTCTGAGAAATCGGGTTAGGAGTTGCCATGAGCTATGTCACTAATCAGACTAATCAGACTTCTCTGCATGTCTGTGTCTCAGTATGTCTATTTCTGTCATTACAGAAAGTGATTGGGGATCCATAACTAATGTCTTTCGTCTTGGTAAAGAATGCTGGCTGACGATTCCTCTGCTCTAGGATACATGAACTAGGCTACTATGCTCAGTGCTGGGCAGAAAACTGTCTATGCAGATCTGGGGACTGTAAGGGAAAGGCCTATATTACAGCAGCACTGCCCCCCCCCATAGCCCTGGCTGTGACCCTCCCTACTAAGGCTTGACTAACTTTTTTTTCAGACAAGTATTATTATTTTGCTTGTCCAAAGGCTCAGGTCGCTGCAAGGAACCACTTTACAAAATAAAATGCATCGCGACAGTCAGACACAAATGTAGGCTACACTCTGCCTATTGGCTGCTTTGCATATCTGTCTCAAAAACAACACTGTTCCTTTAAGGCTCTCCTGCAGGATGGTTGGCCACACTTCTTTTAAAAACATTTTTATTTAACAAAGCAAGTCAGTTAAGAACAAATTCTTATTTACAATGACAGCCTAGGAACAGTTAACAGCCTTGTTCAGGAGCAGAACAACAGATTTTTACCATGTCAGCTTGGGGATTCGGTCTAGCATCCTTTCGGTTACTGGCCCAACGCTCTAACCACTAGGCCTGCTGCCCTTGGTAGCCTATAATATTACAATTACAACCAAATACTTTTTATGTCTTTTATAAAATAATTCCCTCCTGGGCTTGAAATTAAGGCAGACCCGTCGTCCCTCGGACGATAAATACGTCTACGGTTCAAAATAGACTCTGGGACAGTTCTCGGACGACAGATAACAAATCATACAGCCACTGCACGCACGCCAGTTTTAGTTTAAGCAATGAGGCTGATGGAACAGATCAGACCGTTTTTAGTTTAAAATGTTAAGTTTTATTTCTTCATATTATAAGCTCAACAAATGCACACATACATGGCTGTTGGCTAGTATAGGCATATGCACTGTTACAAAAACACCATTCTCAAAAGTGCACCACATGCGATTTCATGTGACCAAGACGAAATTACTCCATTAGAAAGAGGGGAATCTAATAGCAACATTTAGGATGGGTTATTAATATGACTAAGTTTATGCCTTGGTTGCTGGACAATGAAAGAATGTTGAATTTGAAAACCAATGGAACATGAGAGAAATGCTGGTTTCAATGGCATGAAGCGTTAGTTCCCTCAACATTTGTATGGTTGTATTTTGGCTAGGCTACTTTGAAACGAGGTAAGACATGCTTCATAAAACGACATAAAACGTCCAGGTTTTAAACGACATAGTGTATGGTTAAATAGTTTCAAAATGCTGACCGTTGCCTCTCAGATTCAAGGTGGGTGATGTGCAGTGCACAGCATGCACCGTCTTTCACTCGGATCTTGTGACCATTTGATCTGAACTAACTGTGCCTCGAGTATGTCGACAGAATCAAACCTTTTAGACGTTAATGTTAGTTGTCCTTCATTATATTTGTCAAATATGACTGGCTTTTAGCCTATATTTATATAATTCAAAATCTCATTCTTGTTCAGCTTCATTTTCTGGTGCTGCCTTCATGTCAGCATCAGTTTTAACATGAGGCTGTAGCCAATATGCATATCACCTACACTTTGATCTGTAGTTTTTTTATATATATATGTACATCGAAAAAAATGTTTTTATATTTTTCTAATGTTGGCCTATGATCCAAACCTGGCCGGCACTTAATGTTTTGATTTAAAAAAATATATATATATTTTTTAACATGTCACCTTAACCTCTTGCTCCTACCCGACACGCAGGCGTCCCATCTATACATCTGGAAATGCAAATGCGCTACGCTAAATGCTAATAGCACTCGTTAAAACTCAAACGTTCATTAAAATACACATGCAGGGTACTGAATTAAAGCTACACTCGTTGTGAATCCAGGCAACGAGTCAGATTTCTAAAATGCTTTTCGGCGAAAGCATGAGAAGCTATTATCTGATAGCATGTAACACCCCAAAAGACCCGCAGGGGACGTAAACAAAATAATTAGCATAGTCGGCGCTACACAAAACGCACAAATAAAATATAAAACATTAATTACCTTTGACCATCTTCTTTGTTGGCACTCCTAGATGTCCCATAATCACTATTGGGTCTTTTTTCCCGATTTAAATCGGTCCATATATAGCCTAGATATAGATCTATGAAGACTGTGATCAAGGAAAAAAATAGCGTTTTATAACGTAACGTCATTTTTTAAAATTAAAAAAGTTGACGATAAACTTTCACAAAACACTTCGAAATACTTTTGTAATGAAACTTTAGGTATTAGTAAACGTTAATAAGCGATCAAATTGATCACGAGGCGATGTATATTCTATAGCTGTACGTCTGGAAATAATGTCCGGGTAAATCTCAACCAAAATATCCGGTCGGAGACCGGAAGAAAGGCGCTACCTTGTGTCCGTTTGACCAAGAAACAAATCGTAGGCAAATGACAAGACTGTTGACATCGTGTGGAAGCTGTAGGTATTGCAACCTCGGCCCCATTTAATGTGGTTCACATTCAACAATGGCTTCTAGTGGCGCATGGATATATTTTCAGTGATCAGATTTTCCTGCGCTTTTCGATGAAACGCATGTTCTGTTATAGTCACAGCCGTGATTTAACCAGTTTTATAAACGTCTGAGTGTTTTCTATCCACACATACTAATCATATGCATATACTATATTCCTGGCATGAGTAGCAGAGCGATTTTTAACAGAATGTTCGAAAAAGTAGGGGGTAGGAGTAACAGGTTAAATCTACACTGCTCAAAAAAATAAAGGGAACACTTAAACAACACAATGTAACTCCAAGTCAATCACACTTCTGTGAATTCAAACTGTCCACTTAGGAAGCAACACTGATTGACAATAAATTTCACATGCTGTTGTGAAACTGGAATAGACAACAGGTGGAAATTATAGGCAATTAGCAAGACACCCCAATAAAGGAGTGGTTCTGCAGGTGGTGACCACAGACCACTTCTCAGTTCCTATGCTTCCTGGCTGATTTTTTGGTCACTTGAATGCTGGCGGTGCTTTCACTCTAGTGGTAGCATGAGACTGAGTCTACAACCCACACAAGTGGCTCAGGTAGTGCAGCTCATCCAGGATGGCACATCAATGCGAGCTGTGGCAAGGTTTGCTGTGTCTGTCAGCGTAGTGTCCAGAACATGGAGGCGCTACCAGGAAACAGGCCAATACATCAGGAGACGTGGAGGAGGCCGTAGGAGGGCAACAACCCAGCAGCAGGACTGCTACCTCCGCCTTTGTGCAAGGAGGAGCAGGAGGAACACTGCCAGAGTCCTGCAAAATGACCTCCGGCAGGATACAAATGTGCATGTGTCTGCTCAAACGGTCAGAAACGGACTCCGTGAGGGTGGTATGAGGGCCCGATGTCCACAGGTGGGGATTGTGCTTACAGCCCAAAACCGTGCAGGACGTTTGGCATTTGCCAGAGAACACCAAGATTGGCAAATTCGCCACTGGCGCCCTGTGCTCTTCAGATGAAAGCAGGTTCACACTGAGCACATGTGACAGTCTGGAGACGCCGTGGAGAACGTTCTGCTGCCTGCAACATCCTCCAGCATGACCGGTTTGGTGGTGGGTCAGTCATGGTGTGGGGTGGCATTTCTTTGGGGGCCGCACAGCCCTCCATGTGCTCGCCAGAGGTAGCCTGACTGCCAGGTACCGAGATGAGATCCTCAGACCCCTTGTGAGACCATATGCTGGTGCGGTTGGCCCTGAGTTCCTCCTAATGCAAGACCATGCTAGACCTCATGTGGCTGGAGTGTGTCAGCAGTTCCTGCAAGAGGAAGGCATTGATGCTATGGACTGGCCCGCCCGTTCCCCAGACCTGAATCCAATTGAACACATCTGGGACAACATATTTCAACTCAACTCCAGCCACTTTAATAATGGGAATTGATGGGAAATGATGAAAATATATCACTAGCCACTTTAAACAATTCTACCTAATATAATGTTTACATACCCTAGATTATCCATCTCATATGTATACGTATATACTGTACTCTATATCATCTACTGCATCTTTATGTAATACATGTATCACTAGCCACTTTAACTATGCCACTTTGTTTACATACTCATCTCATATGTATACACTGCACTCAATACCATCTACTGTATCTTGCCTATGCCGCTCTGTACCATCACTCATTCATATATCTTATGTACATATTCTTTATCCCCTTACACTTGTGTGTGTGTATAAGACAGTAGTTTTGGAACTGTTAGTGAGATTACTTGTTGGTTATTACTGCATTGTCGGAACTAGAAGCACAAGCATTTCGCTACACTCGCATTAACATCTGCTAACCATGTGTATGTGACAAATAAAATTTTATTTGATGTTTCGCTCCATCCACCAACGCCACGTTGCACCACAGACTGTCCATGAGTTGGCGGATGCTTTAGTCCAGGTCTGGGAAGAGATCCCTCAGGAGACCATCCGCCACCTCATCAGGAGCATGCCCAGGCGTTGTAGGGAGGTCAACCAGGCACGTGGAGGCCACACACACTACTGAGCCTCATTTTGACTTGTTTTAAGGACATTACATCAAAGTTGGATCAGCCCGTAGTGTGGTTTTCCACTTTAATTTTGAGTGTGACTCCAAATGCAGACCTCCATGGGTTGATACATTTGATTTCCAATGATAATTTGTGTGATTTTGTTGTCAGCACTTTCAACTATGTAAAGAAAAAGTATTTAATAAGAATATTTCATTCATTCAGATCTAGGATGTGATATTTTAGTGTTCCCTTTATTTTTTTGAGCAGTGTATATTCTTGTCCGACTATATTCATTTTTACTTGTTCCGGACAAGCTGGCGTTAATGTCGAGCCCTGCTATTCTGTCAACTGCTTTTCTCAAACTCATTATTTATCAACTCATCTGACATGTTAATCTCTTCTTATTCTTTCTTCCTGAAAATAAGGCTATATTAGATTATAATTGATGACGTGAGCTACATAACCTAATTTTGAAAGACTATGATACACATGGTCATGGACAGGATATTAATGTGTATGGCAATAACAGGGTTTGTGATTGACGTATTATAAAATATAATTTTGTGGTTTTATTTTTTCAAGGGAAAAGGTCATCTCAGTCATGTCTTGTGTATGCTATGGTTAGCGGGATTGCAACTGTGTGGGTGTGTGTGTTTTGTCAGAGGTCTGTGTGTGGGCGTGTTAGTTTGTGTTATTACACCATCACTGACCGACTCATCGGCTCATATCTTGGGATAGTGTCTTTGTTGTTGCAGTGCTCATGACTAGGGTTTAATTGCAGGAACTTGGCTACTGAGATTTCCCGCCCGAACCCACTTCCTTTTCCAGGGATAAATAATTGAGAAACCGGTAAAATATAAAGATGTATTTCTATCAACAGCATGACGTGAAATGGAATTGTTAAATTATATGCAATGTCTAAATCTGGCTTCTCTATGGCTTCTGTCTGCATGATCAATCATCAATGCTGAGAGTGGGGACAGACGGTGCATCTCATATGGTTCGCAGTTTACAATGCATGTATCATATTGTTTTCTTGCGACAGGTACATTTGCTGCAGCATAGCCTATGCGTGCCTAATTTACACATCATCTGGCTTGCGGGCGGGGGGGGGGTTCACCTTATTTTTGACTTGTAAAAAGCAGCTGCACCATTTTTATTTTTTAACCCCATCACTCAAATATCGTTGCTTTAAAGGGTAGGGAGGATGTGTTTTTTTTTTACTGACCAAGTAAAAACAACATGTACCTCTTCTCCTTTTTGTTTTGTCTCCTATTTGTCATGTTCTCTGCCAAGTAGGCAACGCAAGGTTTGTAACTTTTTCCACCTTGACATCTGGAAGCTATCCATTTTAGAAATGTTCTCGCTATTGAATTTCCCTCACTCTTACTTACCATCGAATGGGCCCCAGCCATCAATCTGTATCTGCTCTTTTGTTCTGCGGTTGTTTTAACTGATCGTCAGTAGTTTGGCTCTAGCATGTCGACCGTCGCCGTGCTGGTTGTCTAGGCTGGCTAGGCTAATAGCTAACTTTAGCTGGCTGGCTACCCTTTTTATTATAATTTTGTTGATTACTGGCTAAGAACTGAATATTAGTGATGCACTGATATGACATTTTTGTCCGATAGCGTTATTTTCCTTGCCCCCCAAAAAAAAAAAACATTTAAAATGCTAGTGGCCATTTTAAGCATTCTAGTACAATTAAATACACTGCTCAAAAAAATAAAGGGAACACTAAAATAACACGTCCTAGATCTGAATGAATGAAATATTCTTATTAAATACTTTTTCTTTACATAGTTGAATGTGCTGACAACAAAATCACACATTGTCAATGGAAATCAAATTTATCAACCCACGGAGGTCTGGATTTGGAGTCTCACTCAAAATTTGTGGAAACCACACTACAGGCTGATCCAACTTTGATGTAATGTCCTTAAAACAAGTCAAAATGGGGCTCAGTAGTTTGTGTGGCTGTACGTGCCTGTTTGACCTCCCTACAACGTCTGGGCATGCTCTTGATGAGGTGGCAGATGGTCTCCTGAGGGATCTCCTCCCAGACCTGGACTAAAGCATCCGCCAACTCCTGGACAGTCTGTGGTGCAACGTGGCGTTGGTGGATGGAGCGAGACATGATGTGCTCAATTGGATTCAGGTCTGGGGAACGGGCGGGCCAGTCCATAGCATCAATACCTTCCTCTTGCAAGAACTGCTGACACACTCCAGCCACATGAGGTCTAGCATTGTCTTGCATTAGGAGGAACCCAGGGCCAACCGCACCAGCATATGGTCTCACAAGGGTCTGAGGATCTCATCTCGGTACCTAATGCAGTCAGGCTACCTCTGGCGAGCACATAGCGGGCTGTGCGCCCCCCACACCATGACTGACCCACCGCCAAACCAGTTATGCTGGAGGATGTTGCAGGCAGCAGAACGTTCTCCACGGCGTCTCCAGACTGTCATGTTTGTCACGTGCTCAGTGTGAACCTGCTTTCATCTGTGAAGAGCTGTGCGCCAGTGGTGAATTTGCCAATCTTGGTGTTCTCTGGCAAATGCCAAACGTCCTGCACGATGTTGGGCTGTAAGCACAACCCCCACCTGTGGACGTCGGGCCCTCATACCACCCTCATGGAGTCTGTTTCTGACCGTTTGAGCAGACACATGCACATTTGTGGCCTGCTGGAAGTCATTTTGCAGGGCTCTGGCAGTGCTCCTCCTTGCACTATGCTGGCTGTATTGGTGCTACAGTGGTTCTTCCTTTAAAGTTCCGGCACACCTCGTGTGCTGCCGCAGAATTCTGTGGCACGTCATTAAAAATGTGAAATTTTTCTGTTATTGCTAGTTTGACCACCAGAGGGCATCTTTGAGAAACATTTGATAGTATTCCGTATTGGCATTACCAGACAATTTTTAAAACCTTTTTTTGTAATAACATAGTATAGGTGATTTGAATTGAAGAAATTTGGCTTAATTAATATTATGGTGGAGGAAAAACTAAGCCCTCAGGGTTTCCGTTAGGATTGAATGGAAAATATGACTCTGTACAACGTGACGGTAGGGAGTAGACTCCAGGGTTTTCTCTAAATTGTTTGCCTTCACTAGACGGCTTTCTTCCAATATTTCGGTAAATCAGTGATATTTATTCCCATAGTAATTCATTATGTATCCCTAACTAAATCAACATCTGCATTTTGGAAGTTTTTTTTATTTTTTATATCATTATTTGACGAAATGTGTATTTGTTTATTAGGCTACTGTGCAGTCTACAATACATACTGTAGTAAACATGGGAAAGTGCCTAATTCCTTACGTAAGTGAGAGCAGGCCATGTCTGTACTAGAGGTCGACCGATTGTGATTTTTCAACACCGATACCGATTTATTGGAGGACCGAAAAAAGCCGATACGGATTAATCAGACGTTTTTTTTTCTCTCTCTCTCTCTCTCTTTAGGATGGAACAGAAAATATGGCGCTGTACAACGTGACGCTCGTAAATAAACTTCCAGACACAAATGAGACCACTCTTGACCATTTTACTTGCCTTAGCAGAGCAGGTTAACCAGAGCGTTGGTGACAATTGAATTTCCCTTTTTTGCTGACGTTTACTGACACAGGCCATATTCAACAAGAGGTGTTGAGCACTCGTAAATGCATTGTTTTGCTACAGTCAGACACGAGTGCTCTGAAATCGGAGTAGATCTCCAGAGCGAATTTACAAAAGCACCCGAATGTCCCTTGAACACACAAGGACTATGCCGTTTAGCTAAGCTAAGAATGACGGGAATAATCAAGTCAATAAACATTGGGTAGTTAGTTCGCCTATAGTTAATATGCTGTCAAGTTTGATGTATAACTACTAACGTTAGGTAGAAAAGTTATTACTTTATTACTTTGAGTAGCAAGCTACCCCTTGGTTGTTAGGGCAAATCTGGTCTATGACAGGAGGGGAGGGGTTCAATAGTCTATTGTTCAGCTATTAGCCCCCCTCCACAACTTGCAACAAATTGTGGTTTTCCTTTCCCTCTTCCAAGCGTTATCATTCTGCGCCTGAGTGGCTCGCTTGTCGGCTGGCAGGATATGGCAGCATCTTCGGTTGTGCATCAAGAATTCTGCACGTTTGTATGAAGGTGTGGTTAGTCACAGGCAAATTGTTATGCTATGGAGGTACATTTGTCTTTTTTTTTTTTTGTCGAACAAAGTTTTTTTCAATCAAATAATTGTTCTGAAAGCAACTTCTGACACAATGGAAGTCTAAGCGGACACCTACGAAGGAGGACTGTGTGATGAGGGCATCTCAGGTAAGCAGCACTGGGCGTTCTTCCGTCCTACTTTTACATAGCTAGTATTTAGCCCCTACGATTTAGTGTCGGTTCATAACATTTAGCTACGAACGCCTGTTCTCAGATCACTCTCTTTCACGACGAGTTAGGGAGTCTCTGCAGAGTGTAGATGGGGAAATATGCAATGATACCTGCACCATCACCTAATGAACAACCACAATACCAGTCTAGTGTTCAGCTTTATGTGCTGTACTGACGTATCCTGAAATAGACATCTTCATCCCCCCGCTCCCTAAATCCTCTCGTTATATCAGCTGGTTTTGTGAACCCCTCCTGTATCTGAACTGGCTGACAGAGGGCACAGCATGATCATAAGTGAGAGGTCACTTGGTCGGGTCAACAGGAAGTATTATTAAAGAGATGCTATACTTTGAAATACAGACAGAGATGTAGTAGTCCCAGAGTTAATGATCCAAGGTCAGTTTTGCATTTAATCTCCTGATGATTATGATGGCTGACTGTGTTAGAATAAATAAAAAAACAAGGCTTAATCATGCTCTCTATCAATCTGTCACTCGTCTGCAGGTATGTTTTGATGTGAGGAAGCCAGTCCCGTCATCGCCACCTCAACCTTCGGGCCAACTGGGAGCCCAAGGCTGGTTAGGAGACACCGCAATTGTGATGAACTGAGAGAATATTAGGGTAGCACTGTAATTCATTAATCATATGCTGTCTGCTGCTGTTCTTACCTCATTCTGTCTTCTACACCTCTCTCCCCATCTCGTCTTTCTTCCTCGTTTTATAATGCACACCATATGTGCATTGAAGTACAAATTGAACTTGTATTTATAATATATTACAATTATCATAATTCTAATGCAGTATGTATTTATAACACCTGGATAATGAACTTCTTTCAGTAAAGCGTTTCACATTCTCCACTGGTTGAAATTAAGTCTCTCATTGAAATACTATCCTGTGTCCTGAGATTGATGCCGATGGAGTTAGATATGCATATATTATTTTCTGTATATATGAATTACAAATCAGCCTTTACTTAAATCATGTTTCTAGTCTATTGCATAGTTTCAATGTGTAATCATTGATGTCCCAGGAGCAGGAGTGGTAAACACTGTTGAAGTGTATATCTGTAATACATACATGCAGACACAGCATCATTTAAATAATGGAGTTTGATATGACTGAAAATGAATGTCTGAGATTTATACCTGAACCTCACCTTTATTTGCCAAGGAAGAGTACATGATCGGTGAACATATTCACTGTACATTTTACAATGTGAGAATCTCCTGTGTGGTAATAACTACAGTACATGTATATAGGACTTGCATCCTTGGCACAATAAAGTTATTATATTCTACTCAATCCATAGGCTTCATTAATGCCATTCAGACTTGAAGTTGATACAACAACTGTGATAGCTGAGGTTCATAGATTCTGGTTCTGAACTAATATTCTTACCAAATGTTTTAGGTTCCATACACAATCTGCTACATACTGTTTCTAGCTAAACATCCATAGACATGCAGTTATTTTTATCCTCTACTACACAATAAGTAAATAGTTAGTTAGCGAAGTTACTTCAGCTGCATGACAAGGCAAGTTTACACAATTGTACGTTAAATTTACAGTAAATGCTTTAGCTAGCGAGATTCTTTACATCCACTGTTTAACAAAACGACAGCTTGGTTTGCTGGTTCTCTGTTAGAAATATTATGAATAAACAATATTCTCATTTTAAATAGAACTGTAACTAAGTAAACTTATATTCTTTTTTTATTATTATCTGATTAACAATATGAGTTCATAAGAGGGGATTGTGTGACACAGACAAGGAGTAATTAAAGTTAATAAACACCATTCCAACTAGGAAGAAACGACTGGGTTGTGGATTAAGTAAACAGATAAGGTAGTTAACCTATGGTTGAACCGACCAAACTTGGTTCTGGGGTGTTTTAGATAACCTAGGAATGCACTCACTGTCAGCTAAGGGCAGCTAAGTGGTGATCGATAATTTTGAGGGGTCAAAAGTTAATTCAGTTGTTGTGTGTCCTGTGTATGTGTTCGGGGGGGTCAGAATGGACTTTTAAAGTTCCCTTTGTCCCGGCTGTGCCCTCTGTCAGCCAGTTCAGATACAGGAGATTCTGTTAAGCAATGAAATGACGTCATGTTATTGTATATAAACTGTTGCTCGTGGTAACGTGGCAGTGCGCTCCGAGAATACATTCTGTTACCTATTATTGAAAAGACTGTTCTCCGTCTATTTTATGCAAACAAGAACCTTACAAATTCTCATAAAATAGATTAAGGGAATTCCATTTATGAATACATTATGGTATAATTAAATTGCAGTAACACTTTTTCAGGAGTCCCTAAAATATTAAACAACTCAAATTATAACTTAATTTCCCCTGTCATAACACAGCTAGCTAGCTGGCTAATGTTAGCTAGTCAGCGAACTTGCTAAATAGCAATTTTCGTAAATTAACTTTAAGCCCAAAATGATGCACAAATGTTTCTCTACATTAACCAACATATTCCTCTCAATTGTAATTTTTTTTGCTTGACTCGTTATGACGATGTAACTACTTACATTTGGATCCACCGTAATGTTTTGTCAGCCATCTTCAACAAGAGACGGGTGGCTCGCGTCAAATTCATCATTGGAACCACTCGATATGATTGGTCATATAAAACCCTTGGGACCCAAATGCATAATGAGTGCTCTAACTCCCCCTTGTGGTGGTTTGGAGCAATGAAGCCGTGACGCTGGGTACCTCCAAGTCCTGCGGTGCAAGCTCGCTACTTTTAAAGGAGGAACCACTGTAGTTAAGCTAGACGCTAGCTAGCTCCAGAAGTTGCGTTCGAACAAATAATGCTTTATTACCAATGGAGTATTGTAAACACATCGTTCGTGGCCAGTGCTGGATATGTAACTAAATGAAAAGCCACTTTGTTGTTTTTTTGTTTTTTTGCTGCTGTCTCGGGACACAAGCACATTGGAATTTATGGAGAGAGAAAGACATTCAAATTGCATCCATAACATGTAATCCTGTTCAAGGTAGATGTCCTAGCCTCCCTCTTTCAAGTAATTCATTCAACGCAGTATTAGCCTTATATTTAGCTAATAACTTGTGGTTTAATATGCATAAGATTCTAATTTAGCTATAGCCTCTGCAGTGTTCTATTGCACAATGAAACTGCTCTCCCATGAAAAGCTAGACTAGAATAGATGGTTGGTCATCTTTTTGAGCATTTCTTATAGTAATAGACTATTTGAAGAGGGACGTTTGTTTGATGGTTAAAATACAGCAGCGAAAATGACTCAATGAGTTTGAAAGAAGAGAGAAAGCATGGATGGCTATAGCAGTTATTTGTCTGACAATGTAATGCCTTTGTCCTTGACTGCCATCTACTTCATTCGACTCTTCCTGAAAGCAAATCCCTTAGCATAGTCATTGAGCTGATCTAACATGGTGGGAGAAATAATGGCTGCTTCGTTCAGGACGTCTCCAGTGATCCATCAGTAGTGCAGTCAGGCAGAGTTATGCTAACAATCATCTGGGTCAGCAAGCGCAACAATCATCAGCCACTACAGGTTTTCTGTTGGCTTTGTCACACTGAAGGAAGTGTTGGATCCATCCCTTCTCCTGGAATAATACCTCCCATCCGGTCTCCAGTATGCTCAGCTGATCTGGTTTTAATTGAGAGGGATGGACGAAGATGTTGCTTTGTCCTCCGTCCACTTATAGCGTCCTGTTAGTGGACTTCACAGGCTTGGTTTTCCTGCCTGTTTGTAAATGAGTCAATACTATAGAGACATGTTTGAGTGTTAGGCTGTGTTGACTTCTCTGCTGAAAATCTCTTCATCAATGTGCCCATCAAAGATGCATTCTATTTTCAGCCCACACTTTCAAATCCCTTTTGTTTTCTGTAAAAAAAATGCCTTCCAGATAATGTGAACGAGACCGTGTGAGACACAGGCATGCTGTGAAGTCCTTATCTACCCCACATAGAATTAGATTTAGGACTGGGACAGACTTGGCAACGTTCACTAAAAATACATAGCAGCACTGAGGGAGAGAGAGTGCTCAATAAAGCACAGGACATTCATCATGACAGTCAGGATGATATCCACTGCATGTGATCCTGGGGCCATTTGCTAGATCCTTGTCTTGTTGGTTCTCTTCTGGCTCATTTCACCAGTAGCGTTTAGACGTTGGTCACACCATGAAAACACTCGGTCACATGCTCTCCTACTGCGATAGGATAAGGGACTGTCCCCACTGACACTGCATGGGGAGGGAGATGAGGTTTGGTGTTGACATGCCCAAATGCACACAACACACAATTTATTTTTCCCTTACTTATTGCACCCTCTGAGTGCAATAATATGGGAATTATTTTGGTGCACTGTTAGTGTTCAGTGGAAAATGTCTGCCAGTGAATGACTGAAAACTGTCATACTAGTATCCATTTAGGGGTTTTGACAACTTGAGTAGCTAGGCTACTACTGCGATTGAATCGCATTTCCATTTTAAATGGATTTGTCATAAAATAGAAGTGTAGCAGTTATTATACTGACAATTTCCAGCCAGACGTTAGATGGTGTCAGTACTACTACATCAATGTTCCCTCTCCATGTCATTAGTTATTCATGTCCTCATTTCTAGTGCTCTCCATCTCTGGTTAACAGGATTCTTCCTGCTCTCTAATCCTCTTCTCTCTTCCCAGTTCTGCTCCCTTTCTGTGGGTAACAGAGCTCCAGTCCACACATCCTGATCTACCACTACAGCATCCTGTTCCTATCTAGTGAGCAATGTAAAGAGGACACTCGGTGTCCATGGCAACGGAGCCTCTGTTTCTCTCTCGGTTTCTCCTGATCTCTGTTTTTGAGTCTTCTATCCTCAGACTTATTCATGCTGGCAGGATATGGGATATCACTCAGGGAGTAACTTGGTTGTAGTAGCTTATTACTGCTTCCTGTGAAGAAATCTGATACACTTCTCTCTCTGTCTCCCTCAGGTGTGATTGACAGCTGTCAGACCTAAGTTGAGATGGACGAGCTCCAGGACGTGCAGCTGACTGAGATCAAGCCACTGCTCACAGATAAGGTGAGTGGACAGGAAGAATAAACCCAGTCCTTTACTCCCACCAGTAGGTTCAGCGGTCACTAGCCTGGGCTGATCAGCTTAGCACTGCACAGCTCTGCCCTTCAGTCAATCTGGGCTGATCAGCTTAGCACTGCACAGCTCTGCCCTTCAGTCAGTCTGGGCTGATCAGCTTAGCACTGCACAGCTCTGCCCTTCAGTCAGTCTGGGCTGATCAGCTTAGCACTGCACAGCTCTGCCCTTCAGTCAGTCTGGGCTGATCAGCTTAGCACTGCACAGCTCTGCCCTTCAGTCAGCCTGGGCTGATCAGCTTAGCACTGCACAGCTCTGCCCTTCAGTCAGTCTGGGCTGATCAGCTTAGCACTGCACAGCTCTGCCCTTCAGTCAATCTGGGCTGATCAGCTTAGCACTGCACAGCTCTGCCCTTCAGTCAGTCTGGGCTGATCAGCTTAGCACTGCACAGCTCTGCCCTTCAGTCAGTCTGGGCTGATCAGCTTAGCACTGCACAGCTCTGCCCTTCAGTCAGTCTGGGCTGATCAGCTTAGCACTGCACAGCTCTGCCCTTCAGTCAGCCTGGGCTGATCAGCTTAGCACTGCACAGCTCTGCCCTTCAGTCAGCCTGGGCTGATCAGCTTAGCACTGCACAGCTCTGCCCTTCAGTCAGTCTGAGATCAGCCTTTGATCAATTTGCCTGCCAGGCCTGCCCTTCAGTCAGTCTGAGATACCCTGCACTCCTTTAAAGTACTATTTGACTGGATGTCATAAGGTGAATGCCCCAAGTCGCTCTGGATAAGAGCGTCTGCTAAATGACTTAAATGTAAAATGTAAATGAAAACGAGACTGGCTGGGGTACGTGGTGGTGGGACTGGAGGCGCTGCAGTGTGGAAGTGCTATAGGGGAGAGCAGTGCTAGACTTGGACTGGAAATAGGTGCCGGTAACCATTTTGGGTGCCGGTACTGTTTATATTTAGGTGAAGCAGCTCCAGCAGTAGAACATTTGAGGTGTTGGTACTCCTGCACAAGTCATGCACTGGGGAAGAGGAGAGGCTGATATGAAATTAGATTGAAAGGAGATGTTATTAGATGTGATGGCAGATTAGATGTGACTATATTGGTAGCTAGCAGATACTGGAAGCTGATGTAAGGTTGTCTATATTGTCAGGAAGGGGGCTTGCTGAGTGAGCTTGGTTTTTGATATCGCAGTGAATCCGCCATTTGAGTTTTAAAACAGCGTCCCACTTTGCTCACTATGGTGGGTGGCTGAGGCACTTGAACCACTCTGCAAATCATAAACCCCTTGACCCTGCCTCGTTAGAATGAAAGTTCCTGACTGACTGTAGTAGGGAATGTGCCTGTGTGTTCTGCCCATGTAAAGGGTGGCCTAGTGGTTAGAGCGTTTGGCCAGTAACCGAATGATTGCTGGATCGGATCCCCGAGCTGACAAGGTACAAATCTGCCGTTCTGCCCCTGAAGAAGGAGCAGTGTTCCTAGGCTATCCAACACCAGTGTTCCTAGGCTGTCATTGTAACTGACTAGGCCGTCATTGTAAATAAGAATGTATTACTAACTGACTAGGCCGTCATTGTAAATAAGAATTTATTACTAACTGACTTGCCTGGTTAAATAAAGGTTCAATAAAATAAAAAATGTCTTATCTGCAGTAATGATCCTCCTTATCGACATCTGCTCAGTGTCGCCACTCTCTGCTCCAGCAGTACATTACTGCTAATGATGAGGGTGGGTGGAGGGCTCAGTATGAGGACAGTAATGACACACAGAGAACCCAGGGGTGTCCTCCACATTGCTGGGAGCAGAGAGAGACAGAGCGAGAGAGAGGCAGACCCTGGCATCAACCACTAGAGGTAATTTACTCCACACATTGATCTGAGATGGCTCTTGTTGCCGTCTCCTGGTTACACCACAGACTCTTCGCCTTGGAGCAGAATGACTGAGGGATAATGAGGGAGAAGAGGAGCTTTGGATCCCATTCAATCAAAAAATATATAGAAATATCTGGCACTTTGTGACTTAAATACATGTATTTTTTCTTCTCTTCCCTCGGCAGAATGGGCGTAACTTCCAGGACTTTGATTGTCAGGTGAGTCAAACGTCTCTTAACCAGTGTTGGCAGTATGAAGTGACTCAAATCCATTTTTTTTCCCATATCCGATAGAATCTGTTCTTTTCCCTCCAGTCTGAACAGCTAAAAAGCACATGGAATCGGATATTTCAAGTCACCTTCATGGGTGGTTTGAAATCAGATACGAATCTGATTCCTGGCCATGTGACTTGTCTGAACAGTCAAATCTGATTTGCCCTCAAGTGGTTTTAGACTTATTAGGCACATCTTGTTTCTTGCTAGCTACTCTGACAGTTTGACAAGAACATGTGGTAGCTAACTAGCTTGGTAATTGTTTACAGACAATCGCGCGTCGTCGCGCTGTTTACTCCCTGTGGCGCGTCGTCGCGGTCCCTTCTCCCTGTGGCGCGTCGTCGCGGTCCCTTCTCCCTGTGGCGCGTCGTCGCGGTCCCTTCTCCCTGTGGCGCGTCGTCGCGGTCCCTTCTCCCTGTGGCGCGTCGTCGCGGTCCCTTCTCCCTGTGGCGCGTCGTCGCGGTCCCTTCTCCCTGTGGCGCGTCGTCGCGGTCCCTTCTCCCTGTGGCGCGTCGCCGCGGTCCCTTCTCCCTGTGGCGCGTCGCCGCGGCCCCTTCTCCCTGTGGCGCGTCGCCGCGGCCCCTTCTCCCTGTGGCGCGTCGCCGCGGCCCCTTCTCCCTGTGGCGCGTCGCCGCGGCCCCTTCTCCCTGTCGCGTCCCTGTGGCGCGTCGCCGCGGCCCCTTCTCCCTGTGGCTCCGCGGCCCCTTCTCCCTGTGGCGCGTCGCCGCGGCCCTTCTCCCTGTGGCGCGTCGTCCCCTTCTCCCTGTGGCGCGTCGCGGCCCCCTCTCCCTGTGGCGCGTCGTCGCCCCTTCTCCCTGTGGCGCGTCTCGCGGCCCCTTCTCCCTGTGGCGCGTCGTCGCGGTCCCTTCTCCCTGTGGCGCGTCGTCGTCGCCCCTCTCCCTGTGGCGCGTCGCCGCGGTCCCTTCTCCCTGTGGCGCGTCGCCGCGACCCCTTCTCCCTGTGGCGCGTCCCTTCTCCCTGTGGCGCTGTGTGGCGCGTCGCCGCGGCCCTCCCTGTGGCGCGTCCCGCGGCCCCTTCTCCCTGTGGCGCGTCATCTCCCTGTGGCGCGTCCCTTTCCTGTGGCGCGTCGCTGTGGCGCGTCATCTCCCTGTGGCGGTCCCTTCTCCCTGTGGCGCGTCATTCTCCCTGTGGCGCGTCGGCGCGGCCCCTTCTCCCTGTGGCGCGGCGCGCCCCTCTCCCTGTGGCGTCGGGCGCGGCCCCTTCTCCCTGTGGCGCGTCCCGCGGCCCCTGTGGCGCGTCGCCGCGGCCCCTTCTCCCTGTGGCCCTTCTCCCTGTGGCGCGTCGCCGCGGCCCCTCTCCCTGTGGCGCGTCGCCGCGGCCCCTTCTCCCTGTGGCGCGTCCCTTCTCCCTGTGGCGCGTCGCCGCGCCCCTTCTCCCTGTGGCGCGTCCCTTCTCCCTGTGGCGCGTCGTCGCGGTCCCCTTCTCCCTGTGGCGCGTCGCCGCGGCCCCTTCTCCCTGTGGCGCGTCGTCGCGGCCCCTTCTCCCTGTGGCGCGTCGGCGCGGCCCCTTCTCCCTGTGGCGCGTCGGCGCGGCCCCTTCTCCCTGTGGCGCGTCGGCGCGGCCCCTTCTCCCTGTGGCGCGTCGGCGCGGCCCCTTCTCCCTGTGGCGCGGCCCCTTCTCCCTGTGGCGCGGCCCCTTCTCCCTGTGGCGCGTGGCGCGGCCCCTTCTCCCTGTGGCGCGGCCCCTTCTCCCTGTGGCGCGTCGGCGCGGCCCCTTCTCCCTGTGGCGCGCGGCCCCTTCTCCCTGTGGCGCGTCGGCGCGGCCCCTTCTCCCTGTGGCGCGTCGGCGCGGCCCCTTCTCCCTGTGGCGCGTCGGCGCGGCCCCTTCTCCCTGTGGCGCGTCGTCAAGGTGTTTACTCCCTGTGGCGCGTCGTCGCGGCCCCTTCTCCCTGTGGCGCGTCGTCGCGGCCCCTTCTCCCTGTGGCGCGTCGTCGCGGCCCCTTCTCCCTGTGGCGCGTCGTCGCGGCCCCTTCTCCCTGTGGCGCGTCGTCGCGGCCCCTTCTCCCTGTGGCGCGTCGGCGCGGCCCCTTCTCCCTGTGGCGCGTCGGCGCGGCCCCTTCTCCCTGTGGCGCGTCGGCGCGGCCCCTTCTCCCTGTGGCGCGTCGTCGCGGCCCCTTCTCCCTGTGGCGCGTCGTCGCGGACCCTTCTCCCTGTGGCGCGTCGTCGCGGCCCCTTCTCCCTGTGGCGCGTCGTCAAGGTTTACTTATTTCCTCCATACAGTCAGCCTAAAAACACACACACTCCTCTCGTGTGACCCTGTTGGACACATCTCTATGGTGAATGATTGGCCAATCGACTGCTTGTGGCAGGGTGTGGACGATATATGTTGTCAGCATGTGATGAGCACAGCGTCGTGTCCTCTGGGTTGCTGTTATTAGACTGAGTGTGGATGTATTCACTGAATCCAAACAACCCTGAGGCTTTACAATGCAGTACATGCAACCCAGCTGCCTGCAGGAGCCTTGAGAGAAGCCTTGCTGTATCTGATTCTCTTAATGACACTCCTCTCTTCCAGTCCTTCAGTGCTTTTCTCGCTTAATTAACTTCCTGTGTCTCAGCGGGCTTATGAAGCACCAGGTTTACCTCATCTTGACAGTTTCAGACACGCAGACAGATTGGCGGGGGCAGGCAGGCAGACGCGCGGACAGACACGCTCGCGCAGGCAGGCGGGTGCACGCTGGCGCCCTCCCCCCTCATGGCGGCACGGCGCCCTCCCCCCTCTCAACTCTATTCTTTACAAAGCAGATAGAGGATGTTCTTTTTTCCATCCAAGTGGTTGAGGGGAAATGGAGTTTCATTACTGTACATAAAAGCACCGGTGCCTCCAGAAGAGGGCATCATGAGCACACGTGTGAATCTCCAAGTCAACCCCAGGGATCATGGTTATAGAATTATTGCAAAACCTTCCATTGATATAATGAACTATTGTTGACAGAGCTGAACTCACCATGTATTCGCTTTAGCCTCACTGATCTTGAGGACTTACATGAATGGTTTGCCGACTGGATAGCCTGTGTCCGATCAGGGAGGTTCTCAAGGCTAATGAAAAGTGTGCTTTGGTTTGATAATGGTGTCCCTGACTGGACAGGTTTAGGCCATCATTATCTTGTGCTTGGTTTTATTAGTTACATGTTAGTCATTTAGCAGACGCTCTTATCCAGAGCGACTTGCGGTAGTGAGTACATACGTTTTTCGTACTGATTTGATGTGACCACAACAAACTATCCTCCATCCTGGCCTGTCATGTGGGCTGCCTGTTTTCTGCATAGGGCATCGCAGCAGCCAGTGAGACTGCATCGGGACGAGTGATTTTTGAATGGCAGAAGGCCTGGGATTAAACGACACAGTGCTGACAGCAACCTTGCCTATCATGTCCACTCAGTGTTTTCCCTATACTGTAGGTCGGCCATGCTGGCTCCTCTGGTGCCATGTGACCTAGATGGGCTAGCTATCTTAAGATGAACGCACTTAACTGTAAGTCGCTCTGGGTAAGAGTGTCTGCTAAATGACTAACATGTAAGTGCCATTGGGAGAGGGCTGAAAGAGTGTGGAGGGAATCAGCGTCAGGGGAAGAACACTAATGGTTGGATCGGAAGAGGGTCAATAAACTACCTGTGGATTGGCTGATACTGAACACCTGACTAAAACATTAGGTTTAGGCATGATATGGTAATAACCTCACATAGACGTCTAATCCATTCCAATCCACAGAGTTCTTAGAAAATGGCGTGTTGGTGGTTAATTTGGAATTGGGCAGTAGGGTGTTATGTGCATACCATCCGTTTCCTTTAGGAGGCATGGGCTTTGTTGGAGGTCTTGATGACCCTTCTAACATGCTGACTAGACTGGGGTCGAACGCTGCTGGAGGGCGGGGTCCTAAATCCTGCCTGCCGAGAGACTGATTTATTCTGATGAAGTCGTTACTGGATCCATATGGTTGAGATATTTATATCCCAACATGGCTGGTAGGGGTGGTGGAGAGGAAGAGGGGTAGGTGAATGCACACTAAGGTCAGTAAACACAGGGAACATTGGTATAGGGAAAACATACAACTCACTGTAAGTATGTAGCGCCCTCTGTGGCTGATGCCATGAACTACAATTGTATGAGTAGAGCTATTTCTATGCAAGCATGAAGTTACTATTTCTTTACTATTTCTTGTGACAATTATTGAGCTGATAGTTCAGCACTGCACACAATTTATTACCTCAAGTTGGCAGTTGGTAATCTGAGCACAACAGCCTTACCTGCTCACACTGCAGCCAACGCCTGGTTTGAGCCTCTTCCTACACCGAATATGTGCTCAGAGTGGGTAACCTGTAGAGAGGGGGCTGTATGTGGCCCAGGGAACCAACCCTCGTTTGTAGGGATTCCCTCTCCCCCCTCATAGTAATGTCACTATGAGGGAGGTGTTTCCCGTCAAGATGTTTGAATACGCTCACAGACCGATGTCTCTCAAAGATCTCCACTTTTTTAGATCTCCGCTGTCAGAGGTGGTCTGCACAGCTATAGACTGTTCAGGGCCAGCTCCCTGTCTCTTTCTGGGCCTGAGGAGGATATCCTTGTCCCAGCATTACTTCGACGACCCCATTCATATGACCCACATAAATGGTTAAAGACTTGGAAACAAAGTGTTATCTCACATGTGTTGTGGAATTCTAGACATGCCACTTTACATCAATTAGCCAGATTATGGTCATACTAACCCCTGGAACCTGCTCTAATTTGGGTTTGTCTCCAGAATGGAGGTGGAGAGATTAGCCTGCTGCAGGCCATGGCAGCTGGGGATCCCAGGGTTGAGCCGAGGTAGCAACAATAGCACTGACCCAGTTTGGAGCGTAGTTTTGGGCCGCTTTCCCTGTCCTGAATCGGCCCTAATCCTGACCTCCAAATCCATTGTGTACTCGTCTTAGCAGATCTACAGTGTTTCTGCCACAGTGTCTCTGTGTGTGTACACTGAGTATACCAAACATTAGAAACACCTTCCTAATATTGATTTGCCCCCCCCCCCCTTTTTGCCATCAGAACAGCCTGAGGTCCTCGGGGCATGGACTCTACAAGGAGTAAAAAGCCTTCCACAGGGAAGCTGGCCCATGTTGACTCCCAATACTTCCCACAGTTCTGTCAAGTTGGATGAATGTCCGTTGGACCATTCTTGATACACACGGGAAACTGTTGAGCAATGAAAAACCCAGCAGCGTTGCAGTTCTTGGAAAAACTCAAACTGGTGCGTCTGGCACTGATATCATCCTCATCCAGAGCCAATGGCTAAGTAACAGACTTTTTTTAGTGCAAACTGCTTCTGAAATGGACTGCCATCACAATGTATAGTAGCCTAACTGGAGACCGAGGAGAACTAGTTCTTACCTTTCAATGAATGCCTTATGTTGTAGGCTGTGCTATGTTGCAGTACTGTGCTGTAGCCGTTGTCTCCTGATATTATTGCTGAAAGATTGCAACATGAAGGAACAATGGTCCACAGACATTGCTGGTGCTACTGTCTGGCTGGATTGCCCTCTGGAAGAGAAACTGAGTGGACATTGCAGACAGGGTCCAGAGAGCTGGCTGAGAAAGCCATATTGTCTTCTTGATATCCCATATCTGCAGTTAACCCTTCTCCCCCCTTAATTCATGCCAATGCTCCATCTGTCTCGGTGCTGGTGCTGCAGACAGCAGGCCAGGGAGGCAGAGCAGAAAGATTGTTCCCAATGAACAGCCTGAGGATTAAACCCAGGCCAGGCCCCTTACATGCTGACCACACCAGTTGTGTCGTGTGCACATACATGTTATTCAATCATTGTACCCTCACTTCTCCCGCGCGTCAACGAGCGTCTGCGTAGCCAGGCACTAAAATAGAACTTGGTTCTATTTGTGACGCTTGACGCGCTGCAAGTCCAGCCTCTCCATTCTCCTCATTGGTTTTTAGGAGCATATACCCATGTGGGTGATTGAAAGATGAACGGAGGTCCACACTCCAGTCCAGTTAGGGGTGGTAATGCACCTTAAAGTTGGTTGCCAACCGCCATATACATTCTGAAGAAGAAGAAGCCTGAAGGAGGAGAGATTACTAGAAACAAACTTGGTTTACCCTTTTATCAGTGGATTAATTGTCAGAGTAGAGGACCTTGTGCATTTCAGGTAAAATAACAACCCAGTGTTTATATCCCATGACAAATTAGCTAGCAACAGCAAGCTAGCTAGCCAAATTGCTATAAATGTTAAATTATTTTCAACCTGTCCCCAAATTAATATAGTTGGTTGGGTGGACAAAATCAACATTTGTGGGAAAGCGCGCGCCCGGTCTCGTCAGCATGTTAGGGCAGCGAGACCTCCAACAAAACCCATGCCTCCTAAAGGAAACGAATGGTATGCACATGACACCCTAATGCCCAATTCCAAATTAACCACCAACACGCCATTTTCTAAGAACTCTGTGGATTGGAATGGATTAATAATAATAATAATATATGCCATTTAGCAGACACTTTTATCCAAAGCGACTTACAGTCATGTGTGCATACATTCTACGTATGGGTGGTCCCGGGAATCGAACCCACCAACCTGGCGTGAGGTTATTACCATATCATGCCTAAACCTAATATTTTAGTCAGGTGTTCAGTATCAGCCAATCCACAGGTAGTTTATTGATCCTCTTCCGATCCAACCATTAGTGTTCTTCCCCTGACGCGGATTCCCTCCACTCTCTTTCAGCCCTCTCCCAATGGCACTTACATGTTAGTCATTTAGCAGACACTCTTACCCAGAGCGAGTGCGTTCATCTTAAGATAGCTAGGTGGGACAACCACATATCAGTTATAGTAAGCTACTTTGAGGGATAATTGATCAGCAAAGTCAGTGCGAGTAAGAGGTGAGCAAAGTAACGTGCGAGTGTTTAATTCACGAAAGGCTTTATTTTATATAAGATACTTCATTTAAGAGGTAGGGTTTCCGAAGATGGGCAGGGACTCTGCTGTCCTAGCTTTAGGGGAAAGCTGGTTCCACCATTGGGGTGCCAGGACAGCGAAGAGCTTGGACTGGGCTGAGAGGGAGGGCCAAGAGGCCAGAGGTGGCAGAACGGAGTACTCGTTGGGGTGTAAGGTGTGAGCATCCGGTGAATTAGGAAAGTATTCAGACCCCTTCCCTTTTTCCACAGCCTTATTCTAAAAAAGATTGATGAGGGAGAATAGACAAAATAACAATCTACACACATAACCTGTTTTCGCTTTGTCATTATGGGGTTTCTGACAAATTTGCAAATGTATTAAAAATTACAAATATTCAGAGACTTTTGTATAAGACTAAATGAAGGTGCATTCTGTTTCCTGTTTCCATTGATCATCCGTGAGATGTTTCTATAACTTGATTGGAGTCCACCTGTGATAAATTAAATTGATTGGACATGTTATCAGGGCCCACAGTTGACAGTGCATGTCAGTGCAAAAACCAAGCCATGAGGTTCAAAGGAATTGTTCCTCCAAGCTCTGAGACAGGATTGTGTCGAGTCACAGATTTGGGTAAATTTGGGTACCAGAAAATGTTTGTAGCATTGAAGATCCCTAAGAACACAGTGGCCTCCATCCTTCTTAAACGGAAGTTGTTTGGAACCACCAAGACTCTTCCTAGAGCTGACCGCCCGGCCAAACTGAGCAATCAGGGGAGAAGGTTCTTTGTCAGGAAGGTGACCAAGAACCCGATGGTCACTCTTGACAGAGCTCCAGAGTTCCTCTGGGCAGATGGGAGAACCTACCAGAAGGACAACCATCTCTGTAGCACTCCACCAATCAGGGTTTTATAGTAGAGTGGCCAGACGAAACCCACTCCTCAGTAGAAGGCACATGACAGCCAGCTTGGAGTTTGCTAAAAATGCCCCTGAAGGACGGATCGCCAGAAACAAGATTCTCTGGTCTGATGAAACAAAGATTGAACTCTTTGGCCTGAATGCCAAGTGTCATGTCTGTATGAAACCAGGCTCCATCCTTATGGTGAAGCGTGGTGGCAGCATCATGCTGTTGGGATGTTTTTCAGCGGCAGGGACTAGGAGAATAGTCAGGATCAAGGGAAAGATGATCGGAGCAAAGTACAAAGAGGTCCTTGATGAAAACCCTGCTCCAGAGCGCTCAGGACCTCAGACTGTGGTGAAGGTTCGCCTTCCAATAGGAAAATGACCCTAAGCACACAGCCAAGACAATGCAGGAGTGGCTTCAGGAAAAAGTCTCTAAATGTCCTTGAGTGGCCAAGCAAGAGCCCCGGACATGAACCCGATCAAACATCTCTGGAGAGACCTGAAAATAGCTGTGCAGTGACGTTCCCCATCCAACCTGACAGAGCTTGAGAGGATCTGCAGAGAAGAATGGGGGAAAAACTCCCCAAATCAGGTGTGTCAAGCTTGTAGCGTCATACCTACGAAGACTAGTTCCTGTAATCGCTGCCAAAGGTGCTTCAACAAAGTACTGAGTAAAGGGTCTGAAATGCTTATGTAAATGTGTTATTTTAATATTTAATTTATAAAAAAAAAAATGCTAAAAAAATCTAAACCTGTTTTTGCTTTGTCATTATGCTGTATTTTGTGTACATTGATGAAGGAAAAAACAATGTAATACATTTTAGAATAAGGCTGTAACGTCACAAAATGTAGCCTGCTCTTAAACGCTAGTAAAACTAAGTGCATGCTCTTCAATAGATCACTGCCCGCACCTGCCCGCCCGACTATCGCTACTCTGGACGGTTCTGAATATAGAATATGTGGACAACTACAAATACCTAGGTGTCTGGTTAGAATGTAAACTCTCCTTCCAGACTCGCAATAAGCATCTTCAATCTAAAATTAAATCTAGAATTGGCTTCCTATTTATCAACAAAGCCTCCTTAACTCATGCTGCCAAATATATCTTCGTAAAACTGACCATCCTACCGATCCTCGACTTCAGCGACATAAATTACAAAATATCCTCCAACACTCTACTCATCAAATTGGATGCAGTCTGTCACAGTGCCATCCGATTTGTCACCAAAGCCCCATATACTACCCACCACTGCGACCTGTATGCTCTCGTTGGCTGGCCCTCGCTACATATTCGTCGCCAAACCCACTGGCTCCAGGTCATCTATAAGTCTTTGCTAGGTAAAGCCCCTGCTTATCTCAGCTCACTGGTCTCTCTAGCAACACCCACCCGTAGCACGAGCAGGTATATTTCACTGGTTAAATAAAGGTGTTCTCAACTGGCCTACCTGGTTAAATAATGGTGTTCTCAACTGGCCTACCTGGTTAAATAAAGGTGTTCTCAACAGTCCGACCTGGTTAAATAAAGGTGTTCTCAACTGTCCGACCTGGTTAAATAAAGGTGTTCTCAACTGGCCTACCTGGTTAAATAAAGGTGTTCTCAACTGGCCTACCTGGTTAAATAAAGGTGTTCTCAACTGGCCTACCTGGTTAAATAAAGGTGTTCTCAACTGGCCTACCTGGTTAAATAAAGGTGTTCTCAACTGGCCTACCTGGTTAAATAAAGGTGTTCTCAACTGGCCTACCTGGTTAAATAAAGGTGTTCTCAACTGGCCTACCTGGTTAAATAAAGGTGTTCTCAACTAGCCTACCTGGTTAAATAAAGGTGTTCTCAACTAGCCTACCTGGTTAAATAAAGGTGTTCTCAACTGGCCTACCTGGTTAAATAAAGGTGTTCTCAACTGGCCTACCTGGTTAAATAAAGGTGAAATAACAAATCAACAAAGCCTGACGGTAGGGAGGGGCAGTTCCTCTTGTTGCTTCGTAGGCAAGTACCATGGTCTTGCAATGGATGCGAGTTTCGGCTGGAAGCCGGTGCAGTTTTTGCGGAGGAGCGGGGTGACATGGTAGACTTTGTTCAACCTACTGGCCCTTCTGACCTTCTAAATGCAATTACAAAGGGCTACTGAGTGCCTAGACGACCCTGAGAGCTTTGTGCATACCCAGCAAGAAGCACACTCCCTCCCCCTTCTTCCTCCACGTCTCTGTCTCTCGAGCTTCCATTCACACCGCCTCTCCAATCCCTCAGTCTCTCTCCCTCCCCCTCTCACACATTCTCCTCCCATCTTTTGATGGGACCAGCTGCTGCCATCGAAGAAATTTCAGTCGTTCCTTGTGGGCTCTCCGTTCTGTCGCTGCCCCCTTCTCCGCCGTCATCTCTCCGCCACTACCGCCCCTTTCACAGACAACACAGGGACAGACAGCACTCGTCTCTCCTTTCTCTGGCTGACTAAATGACAGCCGTTATGGACCTCAACCAGGTTGCCATTGCCTGTTCGGCCATTGCTGTGGTGGTGAGTGAGACTCTCTGTTAGATTGTGTGGGGTTGTATTCATTGCTGATAGCATCGCCAGTCACCCTCCGTGGCCTGCCTGTTGCTTGAGCTCTGACCCTGAGCAGCAGTGTGTTTGATTTCTCTGGGTTGTTTCTCGGGGGTGTGATCTCTATAGCATGGGAAAGTAGGTGTTAGGCAGTGTGGTGATGTGGGCAAGCGTATGACTGAGGAAACAAAAAACCTGCTGAGCATATTTGGGCTAGTGAGTGTGACTATGTTGTGTTCGTGACGAAGAGATAATGCATCTGTCTTTGTCTGTCTCTCTGTGTGTGTTTTATTCACCCTCTTACTGCTGCCGATCCAGCGAAAGGCGAATGAACAGTGTTGTCAGTGTATCAATACACCAGGCAGGTAAAGGGTTTGTCACTGTCAGGGGCCTTGAGAATATCAATCAGACTGAGGGAAATGTGACAGGCGTCTACCAAGTGGAAGGCATTGCGAAGGTGGGAGAGTACAGAGACTGCATTGTTTACACCATCCAGTGGAGTGAAGGGTGTGATGAGGAATGGGGGTGGGGTTTAGTCTTGGGGTTTAGCTCTGGGGGCGGGGTTTAGCTCTGGGGGCGTGGGGTTTAGCTCTGGGGGTTGAGGAAAAGGGAAGGTCTCCTCTCTCAAAGATAGTCCTCCATCTCTTCATTCCCTGTGGGTGCAGAGATGGAATATGACACCACTTGTTTTCCAGTCCTACTGGCTGTGTATTTTATGCAGCATGTCTGTGTGAGTGAGGGAGAGATTGGCCTAACCACCAGCTGGGACCATATTTATTTTTTAAATGGACGATTCCGCTTGCTTGTTGAGTCACTACCTGGTTCCACTGTGTGGACTGGTTCCTTCACTGCGTTCAGTGTGGTCCTGCCTAGACTAAAACACAGACTCCTACCACACAATGGGTTAGGTATGGTTATGGTTTGGTACACCATTCCGTTCCTCTGCACCAGTGTTAAGGCAAAGAGCTCAGCGGTCTGATAGTGACAACACGGAATCTGATGTGACGGCTGTGAGAGAAATTGAATTAAATTAAATTAAAATAACCAGACAGGTAACTGGGGGGGGGAGGTCACGTATAACTTTTAAAAACCCGTTTGAGATCAACTGGAAGCCAGTTAATTTTCCTGAATGATTAGGATCAATGTGTGTCTTAGGGCTGAGCTTGAGTATAATTCTCATTAGTTTGTTTTGGTGTGTTTTGAAATTTGTCCTTCAGATTTTAGGGTTATGGCATTGAACAATGAGATACAAACATAGTCATAGTGGCACTGTTTCAGAGATGTTGCCAGGGTCCTCTTAGTCTCTGTGTCCAGGAACTTGGCTACCTTTTGCCAGGAACTTTTTCCTGGAGTGAACCTTCCAAATGACCTTCAGAGCCATGAGTTCACCTGTCATGTGTTGGTCTAGTTCATATCCCAGAGCATTTTTCCTTCACCTCTACACCATTACACTTGACTGAGAAGTTGGAAGAGTTTCTCACTTTGTGTTTGGAACCAAACAGGATACATTCTGTCGTCCCTAAATGCAGAGAATGTTGTCGGATAACCACTTACTGACTGTGATCAGTTGGCTGCTTAGGTTCTTTTCAATGGTCTCCTTTTCCTAATGTGAATCCAAGAGGGCAGCATCATCCACATACAGGAACAGAGGACATGAACAGGCAGAGTCCATGTCATTTAGGTAGAGTAACAAATCGATGACCCCAAAATGCTCCCCGGGGTACATCACAGTTTATCTCCTTCGCGTCAGATTGGTGTCCTGCCCACATCCACCCTTTGGATCCTATCAGCTAGGTATGACGTCACCCATAATAAAGAGCTGTTGCCAAAACCAATTCTGTTCAGTTGGTACAACTAAATATCATGGTTCACAGTATCAAATGCTTGTTGTATATGTCAAGCATGAGCATAGCACAGAAGTTGCACTTGGTGTGAATTCAATTTCATGCTTGATAAAAATCTGTCAAAGTATAGCAAACACGTGTCGGTAGAATAGGATTGTGTAAAACCCAGACTGAAGGTCATATACAATGTTATGGTCCTCATGTACTTTATCATCTGTTCATAGAGTTGCTCTTCCTAAAACATTTGACAAAGACACTGAAGATTGACACTGGTCTGTCGGTCCCTTGTTCAACTTGGCTTCCTTTCTTGTATAAAGGAACAACTCTGGCATGTTTAAACTCTTGTGGTACCTTTCCATGTTGAATGGAAAGACCGATGTGTCTTTTTGCATGATGTCCAATAGGATTAGCAGCATCACATCGGAATCTAGCTGGGATCCAATTGTGTTCCTTTCTGTTTGTCGAGATCTTTAAACATCTTTGTAACAGTTGAAACCTCGTAAATGCAAACTGTCCTTTGTAGATGCCCTTGGCTGAATAATAGGTTTCAATAGGATGGTTGCCAAAGGTCCCAGAGTATTCTGGGAGTTGATCAACAAGGTTGCTGGTAATGGTGGTTGAAAACACTTGAATGTTTATCAGAACATCTGCCTCTCCTGCTGCTGAACCATCCTTGAATCCTTCTTCCTCATTTAGCATAAAGTGGCTCTACAAAACACCACCGACCATGATTATTGCCATGTTGCTTTTCTCTCTCTAATATGGAAAAGCAGGATCCGTGTTGTCGTGGTAACCGATAGTGTTCAGCTTTTCTCTTTTAACTTGTTCCGTATGAAGTGCTTCCTCTAGGTCTGTCTTTGTTGTCGTTCAGGGGGGGGTGAATGTTTGGCTTTTACCAATGAATACTAACTTTTAGGCTTCAAAAAACAAAAATAGTATGACTATTGTTTACACCTCAAACCCCCTCAAATGCCACCTCAGATCCACATGCCCCTTTGAGAAATGGGTCCAAACATGCAGTGCTCTCTGAATGACACGATCTAGACCAAGGGTAGTAGGGCTGGGAATTGTCAGTGACCTCACAATTCTATATGTACTGCAACTGGATTTGGTGATTCGATGGTTCCGGACATATTGCTCACGATATGTCTGCTGCAGAGGGATGAGAGCCATGAGAAAATTTCTTTTTTAATCTGTCATGGAAATAAAAGGGCTGGTAACAAACTGGCTCCCTATTAAGGATTAAGTTATGAAGGAAAAACATGAGTTTTTACTAGAGGTACTGCCAACCAGCGCAAAAATATTGTCAAAATGATACAATATATCATCAAAAATAATATATTTAACCCCCATCACTAAGGGGTAGGCAACTGGCAACTATATTCAGACGTGGGACGATTTCTGTCTGCGTGGATAGTTGGGGGGCCGAAACATAAGTTATATTTATTTGCAGTGTACAAATGATAATTAACACTTTATTTGGATGGTCCGTCTATCTACTAACCCTAGCTCTATCCTAACCCTTATCTTAACTCTAACCTAAACCCTTACCCTAACCCTTATCTTAACTCTATCCTAACCCTTATCTTAACTCTAACCTAAACCCTTACCCTAACCCTTATCTTAACTCTATCCTAACCCTTATCTTAACTCTAACCTAAACCCTTATCTTAACTCTAACCTAAACCCTTACCCTAACCCTTATCTTAACTCTAACCTAAACCCTTATCTTAACTCTATCCTAACCCTTATCTTAACTCTAACCTAAACCCTTATCTTAACTCTAACCTAAACCCTTACCCTAACCCTTATCTTAACTCTATCCTAACCCTTATCTTAACTCTAACCTAAACCCTTACCCTAACCCTTATCTTAACTCTATCCTAACCCTTATCTTAACTCTAACCTAAACCCTTATCTTAACTCTAACCTAAACCCTTACCCTAACCCTTATCTTAACTCTAACCTAAACCCTTACCCTAACCCTTATCTTAACTCTAACCTAAACCCTTACCCTAACCCTTATCTTAACTCTAACCTAAACCCTTATCTTAACTCTAACCTAAACCCTTATCTTAACTCTAACCTAAACCCTTACCCTAACCATTATCTTAACTCTAACCTAAACCCTTACCCTAACCCTTATCTTAACTCTATCCTAACCCTTATCTTAACTCTATCCTAACCCCTTACCCTAACCCTTATCTTAACTCTATCCTAACCCTTATCTTAACTCTAACCTAAACCCTAACCCTTATTCTAACCGTAACCTTAGCAAGCAGTTGCTTGTCAACAGAGTCCATCTGTAGATGATCATACTATCTGGACTATCCAAACAAAGTGACTGAAAATAACAATTTCATACCTTGATTACATTGAGATGCGATCACATTTTTTTCACAAAAAAGCCCATTCTTCTCAGGATACTGCTGCAGCAGGTCCCCTCTCCTCATCACATGACCCCTGATCTAGATGTAGCAGCCCGTTCTTCTCAGGATACTGCTGCAGCAGGTCCCCTCTCCTCATCACATGACCCCTGATCTAGATGTAGCAGCCTGTTCTTCTCAGGATACTGCTGCAGAGGTCCCCTCTTCTCATCACATGACCCCTGATCTAGATGTAGCAGCCCGTTCTTCTCAGGATACTGCTGCAGCAGGTCCCCTCTCCTCATCACATGACCCCTGATCTAGATGTAGCAGCCTGTTCTTCTCAGGATACTGCTGCAGCAGGTCCCCTCTCCTCATCACATGACCCCTGATCTAGATGTAGCAGCCTGTTCTTCTCAGGATACTGCTGCAGCAGGTCCCCTCTCCTCATCACATGACCCCTGATCTAGATGTAGCAGCCTGTTCTTCTCAGGATACTGCTGCAACAGGTCCCCTCTTCTCATCACATGACCCCTGATCTAGATGTAGCAGCCTGTTCTTCTCAGGATACTGCTGCAGCAGGTCCCCTCTCCTCATCACATGACCCCTGATCTAGATGTAGCAGCCTGTTCTTCTCAGGATACTGCTGCAACAGGTCCCCTCTTCTCATCACATGACCCCTGATCTAGATGTAGCAGCCTGTTCTTCTCAGGATATACTGCTGCAGCAGGTCCCCTCTCCTCATCACATGACCCCTCCATTGTGACCAGCCAGATATCAGCAGTGCACAGCCGCTCAACCTTGTGCCAGGAATACATAAAAACAGTTATTGGGACTGCTGCGGTTTTCAAATCACCGAGTGCTTTGTTTTGTTTGGTCAAGGCCACCATTGACTCGGAAGCTATTTGAGGTCATTGACGTTTCAGAAGAAAAGGCTGTTTTTTTTGTCTTTCTCTCAGGCTTCCATTTCATCTGGTAGATAAAAGCCCCGGGCTACAAAATATATATTGTTTTATCCTTCAGTTGTGGCAATTCTTGTCTACTGAAGCCTCTTTGATCAGAGTCGTCATATTCAACAGGGTTACAGGGGTCTGTATCAGGGACCAGGCTGAAGGCCCCTCGCATGTATCCTCCGTCTCTCACAATGTTTCACACAACCAAGCCCTTCAACCGCAGCTTCTATTTATACTCCTCCTCACCCAGAGAGGAGTGTGACTCTGCCAGGTGTCAGCGCAGCTGAGGGAGGTATTTATACAGGCCTGGGTTGAACAACTACAATCCATATTGTATAGCTATTGTATTTGTTTTTTGCAGACATGGTTGAATAGACAGGTTTAGCCTAATCTCTAACCTACCCCATCCCAGACCCCATGGTGTTGAGTGTTGCTCAATGTTCTGGTGACGTGGCTGATTCTGATGTCTCAGCGTGGCGTCCTCCCATCCAGTTTAGATCTCTGACGCAGTACGGCCCTCAAACCGCCGTCTGTGTGGTTTTCAGCTGCACCAATGGACGGAAGCTGAACACTGACATAGACACACGCGTTTAGAAGTGTTCCTATATTTGGGTCTCTGCTTGTTTGTTTGTTTTTCTCGCTAAAACTGACCACGCCATTATTGCTACCAGACAGAAACATGCCTCACACTAGGCTGTAGTAGCACTGTGCTTACTAGTAAACTATATGGTTGAATCACACCTCTATATGCATTGCCTTCATTAACTTTTTGATGTTGATGTGTTCCTGTGTTGAATAAACGGCATATGTGGAAGAAGTTATCTCTACCTACATGTACATACTACCTCAACTAACCAGTACCCCCACACATTGACTCTGTACCGGCACCCCCCTGTATATACTGTTATTTTAGTGATGCTCTTTAATTACTTGTTACTTTTATCTCTTATTCTTATTCATATTTTTTTAAACTGCACTCTTGTTTATGGCCTTTTAAGTAAGAATTTCACTAAGGTCTACTACACTTGTTGTATTCAGCATTTCACTGTAAGGTCTACTACACCTGTTGTATTAGCATTTCACTGTATGGTCTACTACACTTGTGTATTCAGCATTTCACTGTATCTACTAGACCTGTTGTATTCAGCAGTACATGACTCTACTAACCTGTAAATGTAACACTGTAAGGTCTACTACACCTGTTGTATTATAAGGTGTATGCACTTTGTAAGTCGTCTGGATAAGAGCGTCTGTTGTATTAAATGTAAATGTAAACTATAAGGTCTACTACACCTGTTGTATTCAGCATTTCACTGTAAGGTCTACTACACCTGTTGTATTCAGCAGTACACTGTAAGGTCTACTACACCTGTTGTATTCAGCATTTCACTGTAAGGTCTACTACACCTGTTGTATTCAGCATTTCACTGTAAGGTCTACTACACCTGTTGTATTCAGCATTTCACTGTAAGGTCTACTACACCTGTTGTATTCAGCATTTCACTGTAAGGTCTACTACACCTGTTGTATTCAGCAGTACACTGTAAGGTCTACTACACCTGTTGTATTCAGCAGTACACTGTAAGGTCTACTACACCTGTTGTATTCAGCAGTACACTGTAAGGTCTACTACACCTGTTGTATTCAGCAGTACACTGTAAGGTCTACTACACCTGTTCTATTCGGAGCATGTGACTAATAACATTTGATTTGAAGATGTGACCTGTTAAATGACATTTAATGTTGAATTAGCGTCAGGTCTAAGTGCTGTGGACGGACAGAGATTCCCATCCCCACATAATTAGATTAGCCAGACGTCAGATGATGTTATCTGTGAGACGAGACAGGTAGAGAGCCCTCTACTTATCCACACATCTGCGTCGCGTGTGTGTGTATGGTGTGAGAGACTACAGTGTGCACACATGCGTCTGGTGTGGCGCCAACCGCACCTCCTGACATTAGCCGTGCTGCTCACATGCAGCGGTCATTGTGACCACAGAGATATGGGTCATGATGATCCAGCCAGTCAGTTTTCAATCTAGGTCATCTTCTAGGCTACCTGCTAAAGAGGACCCAGTTTTCATCATGAAATTATTTTCTCTCTCCTGACACTCGCTGAGGAAGTGATTTTCAAAGTGTCAGTAGGAGACATCCTCACTGAGGAAGTGACTTTCAAAGTGTCAGTAGGAGACATCCTCGCTGAGGAAGTGATTTTCAGTCTCCTACTGACACTTTGAAAATCACTTCCTCAGCGAGGATGTGTCCTACTGACACTTTGAAAGTCACTTCCTCAGCAAGGATGTCTCCTACTGACACTTTGAAAGTCACTTCCTCAGCGAGGATGTCTCCTACTGACACTTTGAAAATCACTTCCTCAGCGAGGATGTCTCCTACTGACACTTTGAAAGTCACTTCCTCAGCAAGGATGTCTCCTACTGACACTTTGAAAGTCACTTCCTCAGCAAGGATGTCTCCTACTGACACTTTGAAAATCACTTCCTCAGCGAGGATGTCTCCTACTGACACTTTGAAAATCACTTCCTCAGCGAGGATGTCTCCTACTGACACTTTGAAAATCACTTCCTCAGCGAGGATGTCTCCTACTGACACTTTGAAAATCACTTCCTCAGCGAGGATGTCTCCTACTGACACTTTGAAAATCACTTCCTCAGCAAGGATGTCTCCTACTGACACTTTGAAAATCACTTCCTCAGCGAGGATGTCTCCTACTGACACTTTGAAAATCACTTCCTCAGCGAGGATGTCTCCTACTGACACTTTGAAAATCACTTCCTCAGCGAGGATGTCTCCTACTCGGTGTATGAATGAATAATGCATGTTTTTTTTTTCTCAAATCTGCACCTGAATAGTTTTGACTGACTGGCACTAAAAGGCTGGCTCCTCTAAGCTCCACAGACACCGCCGGCCCTGACCCAGACCATGCTGTCTTGTGTTTCAGGAGCATGACATCGAGACTCCCCATGGTGTTCTGCACGTGACGATGAGGGGCACCCCCAAGGGCAATAGACCAGTCATCCTCACCTACCATGACATTGGTCTCAACCGTGAGTGTACACACATTCAGGCTCTCATTGGCCAAGCTAGACTTTGAAATCTCTCCAAACACCACTAAAATGCATAATATCACGGGTGAATTGTCATTAGAACAGTTGACGCTGTAGAGATGTAAGAAACTGTAGGGTTGAAGGTAGAAATCTCCTTGAGCATTGGAGATATGAGCCACTATGTCAGACTGGATTGCTCCACCAGTTGGCTGCCTCATTGTAAAACAACAATTGTTTCAGTATATTTTTTTAGTTGATTACTGGTATGGGATGGGATTTCTTGACACGCTCAATGTTACATTCAGTTTCGTCGTTTTTGTTAAATGTCTATTTGAGTAGGATGTGACTTTAAACAGTGCTGCTGCGCCCCCCCCTTGCAGATAAGTCCTGTTTCAACACCCTGTTCAACTTTGAAGACATGCAGGAGATCACATCCCACTTTGCTGTGGTTCACGTGGACGCCCCAGGACAGCAGGAAGGTGCTCCCCCATTCCCCACAGGGTAAGAGGCCAGTTCACTCAAGTCATCATCCTCAACATCATGTAATAATATCACCACAAGTATCAACACAGTCATGATTGATATTGTAGACTTGAATAAATGGTGGCTATGTCGTCAGAGCCAGAGTAAACCATGAGGTGCTCTGGCTGCACCCCGCCTCCCCTTCCCCTGGACCCGCCTCCCCTTCCCCTGGACCCGCCTCCCCTTCCTCTGTGTGAGTGAAAGGACCATTTCAGACCAGGAGTCACACGGCTGGCCAGAACATGACATGGCTTTGGACTTTCATCAACTTGATAGGATGGTGTGCTGCTCCAGGTGTCTGGTAGTGTCTCTGGTCGTCAGTCCATTTTAAAAAACTAAACAGAGAATCTGTTTTAAATAACTAGTGCCAGTTACCTCACCAAGGCAGACCTATTGTACCTCAGTGATCCTGGTCCTACCGCTGTCTGTCTGTCCCAGGTACCAGTACCCTACAAACCTATATGTCTGTCTGTCCCAGGTACCAGTACCCTACAAACCTATATGTCTGTCTGTCCCAGGTACCAGTACCCTACAAACCTATATGTCTGTCTGTCCCAGGTACCAGTACCCTACAAACCTATATGTCTGTCTGTCCCAGGTACCAGTACCCTACAAACCTATATGTCTGTCTGTCTGTCTGTCTGTCCCAGGTACCAGTACCCTACAAACCTATATGTCTGTCTGTCTGTCTGTCTGTCCCAGGTACCAGTACCCTACAAACCTATATGTCTGTCTGTCTGTCTGTCCCAGGTACCAGTACCCTACAAACCTATATGTCTGTCTGTCTGTCCCAGGTACCAGTACCCTACAAACCTATATGTCTGTCTGTCTGTCTGTCCCAGGTACCAGTACCCTACAAACCTATATGTCTGTCTGTCTGTCTGTCCCAGGTACCAGTACCCTACAAACCTATATGTCTGTCTGTCCCAGGTACCAGTACCCTACAAACCTATATGTCTGTCTGTCTGTCTGTCCCAGGTACCAGTACCCTACAAACCTATATGTCTGTCTGTCTGTCCCAGGTACCAGTACCCTACAAACCTATATGTCTGTCTGTCTGTCTGTCCCAGGTACCAGTACCCTACCATGGATGAGCTGTCTGAGATGCTGCCGTCTGTCATGACTCAGCTGAAGTAAGTTCTCCTGCAGTGTTTCCATCATGGATGTAGAACCCTATATTGTCTATGGTTTCCATAACTACCTCTTACACTGTTGTTTATTGACTTTTTAATTGTTGTTACATCTTCATTGCGGCTTGTATTTTTCTCTCCCCTTTCCCCAGGGTGAACAGTGTGATTGGGATTGGAGTTGGCGCTGGAGCCTACATCCTATCCAGACTGGCTGTATGTCCCCAGTCCTCCTAGTCCTCCATATAACCACATGAACACACCCTGCTTCTTTCCAAACATATAACAAGATCATTTGTTAAGACAAAGGTCTTTACAGGGATCATTTGTTAAGACAAAGGTCTTTACAGGGATCATTTGTTAAGACAAAGGTCTTTACAGGGATCATTTGTTAAGACAAAGGTCTTCAAGGGATCATTTGTTAAGACAAAGGTCTTTACAGGGATCATTTGTTAAGACAAAGGTCTTTACAGGGATCATTTGTTAAGACAAAGGTCTTCAAGGGATCTTTTGTTAAGACAAAGGTCTTTACAGGGATCATTTGTTAAGACAAAGGTCTTTACAGGGATCATTTGTTAAGACAAAGGTCTTTACAGGGATCATTTGTTAAGACAAAGGTCTTTACAGGGATCATTTGTTAAGACAAAGGTCTTTACAGGGATCATTTGTTAAGACAAAGGTCTTTACAGGGATCATTTGTTAAGACAAAGGTCTTTACAGGGATCATTTGTTAAGACAAAGGTCTTCAGGGGATCTTTTGTTAAGACAAAGGTCTTCAAGGGATCATTTGTTAAGACAAAGGTCTTCAAGGGATCATTTGTTAAGACAAAGGTCTTTACGGGGATCATTTGTTAAGACAAAGGTCTTCAAGGGATCTTTTGTTAAGACAAAGGTCTTTACAGGGATCATTTGTTAAGACAAAGGTCTTTACAGGGATCATTTGTTAAGACAAAGGTCTTTACAGGGATCATTTGTTAAGACAAAGGTCTTTACAGGGATCATTTGTTAAGACAAAGGTCTTCAGGGGATCTTTTGTTAAGACAAAGGTCTTCAAGGGATCATTTGTTAAGACAAAGGTCTTCAAGGGATCATTTGAGATTTTGGCAATGATGACTTATCTGCTTCCGTAGTCAAATGAAAGTGTGGATGCCATTTTTTTGCGTCTCTGTGTCCAGTATGAAGGAAGTTTGAGGTAGTTTCGCGAGACAGTGCTAGCTAGCGTAATGACTGGAAATCTATGGTATCTGCTAGCATCTGCACTACTCCGTCTGTCCTCTGTCTTCAATAATAACTGGGCTGAACAACGATGAACAGAGCAGTCTCTATCGATCTCCACTAACAAAATCATTTTACTACTTATTCAACATATAAGGGCATACTTTCACAAACTCTCTTCCTCTCTTGTTGTGTACATTAATTTCTTATGCGGTCTGTGTGTATCTAACCTAATGTTGCCGGTGTAAAAGAGTATCCATCTCGGTCCCAGCCAGAGAAAACAGACGCAATGGAATATGGTCATTGCAGTTAATTACCATAACGCAGCACCCCACGTAGTTCTTGACTTGATTAGATTTCTCTCTGGAGAAACGGCGCGTTGGGTTCACAAAAAATATATATACGAAATATAAACGCAACATATTGTTTCATGACCTGAAGTAGAATTTACCATACCATTCCAAAATGCTTAATTGTTTACATACCTGTTAGTGAGCATTTCTCCTTTGCCAATATAATCCATCCACCTGACAGGTGTGGCATATCAAGAAGCTGATTAAATGGCATGATCATTACACAGATGCACCTTGTGTTGGGGACTGTAAAAGGCCACTCGAAAATATGTGGTTGTCACACAAGACTTTGCCAAAGATGTCTTTTAAGTTTTTGAGGAAGCGTGTAATTGGCATGCTGGCAGCAGGACTGTTCCACCAGTCCTGCATGCGGCAGGTAGCCTAGCGGTTAAAACCGTTGGACCAGTAACCGAGAGGTCGCTGGTTCAAAACCCCGAAACCGACTAGGGGGGGAAATCTGTCTGTGCCCTTGAGAAAGGCACTTAACTCTACATGTGTGTGTGCTGCCCTGCTTCCTCTGCTGCTGGGCCCGGTCTGTGACACCTTTGGTCTTCTATGTTCCACACAGTACGGTCAGTACAGTAACCCCCTATCCTCTGTCTTCAGCTCAATGAGCCGGCCCTGGTCGAAGGTCTGGTCCTCATCAATGTGGACCCATGTGCAAAGGGCTGGATGGACTGGGCTGCCTCCAAGGTAAGAATGTGCCCACACACACACACACATTTCTATGCTAACTCTGTGCATTTTAGAGTCATACTAGATTGGCACCTTGGAACGTAATTATTTGTTGTTTGTTTTAGATGTCCGGCTGGACCAGCAACCTGGTGGACATAGTGATGGCCCACCACTTCAGTGATGTGAGTCAGAGGGCTGTCTGGAAGGGTGGGAGACTCTGGGATGGGACAGAGGGAAAGGGCCATGCAGACTTTTCTGACGTGCAAACTGATATTTAATCTCCAGAATAAGTTAATGGTTTAGTTAAGGATCCGTTTCTGGCGAGTCGGTTTGAAAGGTCTTGATAGCCCTGTCCAGGGGCAGAGCATACTGGCTGAATACTGTGGGTGGTTGAAAGGTCTTGATAGCCCTGTCCAGGGGCAGAGCATACTGGCTGAATACTGTGGGTGGTTGAAAGGTCTTGATAGCCCTGTCCAGGGGCAGAGCATACTGGCTGAATACTGTGGGTGGTTGAAAGGTCTTGATAGCCCTGTCCAGGGGCAGAGCATACTGGCTGAATACTGTGGGTGGTTGAAAGGTCTTGATAGCCCTGTCCAGGGGCAGAGCATACTGGCTGAATACTGTGGGTGGTTGGTTGAAAGGTCTTGATAGCCCTGTCCATTGGCAAAGCATACTGGCTGAATACTGTGGGTGGTTGGTTGAAAGGTCTTGATAGCCCTGTCCAGGGGCAAAGCATACTGATGCTGAATACTGTGGGTGGTTGGTTGAAAGGTCTTGATAGCCCTGTCCAGGGGCAAAGCATACTGGCTGAATACTGTGGGTGGTTGGTTGAAACTTGATAGCCCTGTCCAGGGGCAGAGCATACTGGCTGAATACTGTGGGTGGTTGAAAGGTCTTGATAGCCCTGTCCAGGGGCAGAGCATACTGGCTGAATACTGTGGGTGGTTGAAAGGTCTTGATAGCCCTGTCCAGGGGCAGAACATACTGGCTGAATACTGTGGGTGGTTGAAAGGTCTTGATAGCCCTGTCCAGGGGCAGAGCATACTGGCTGAATACTGTGGGTGGTTGAAAGGTCTTGATAGCCCTGTCCAGGGGCAGAGCATACTGGCTGAATACTGTGGGTGGTTGAAAGGTCTTGATAGCCCTGTCCAGGGGCAGAACATACTGGCTGAATACTGTGGGTGGTTGAAAGGTCTTGATAGCCCTGTCCAGGGGCAGAGCATACTGGCTGAATACTGTGGGTGGTTGAAAGGTCTTGATAGCCCTGTCCAGGGGCAGAGCATACTGGCTGAATACTGTGGGTGGTTGAAAGGTCTTGATAGCCCTGTCCAGGGGCAGAGCATACTGGCTGAATACGGTGGGTGGTTGAAAGTGACGTAACAATCTTTGCCCCCTCAGGATGAGCTGTCTGACAACCAGGAGATCACCCAGACGTATCGGCTGCACATCGCCCAGGATATCAACCAGGAAAACCTGGCCCTCTTCTGCAATGCCTACAACAGGTACAGTACTGTACATAGAACCCCAAGAATAACTGGCTGTCCATTTTGGGTAGAAATTGTAGATGTGTTGATTTGGTTCATGTATTTGTTATGACAGCCGTCGGGACTTGGAGATTGAGAGGCCCGTCATCGGTCTGACTGACGACACGGTGAACACACTGACGTATGTAAACATGCTGCAGACTGTATTACTGCAGCTCCGTCTTAGTGCCTATGGACTGTATGTTTTGTATGTGAGTTGTTGTTTTTTTATAAATTGACTGGTTCGAGCCCTGAATGATGATTTGGCTGACAGCTGTGGTATATCAGACCATATTCCACAGGTATACATAGAATAAAAAGTATTTTTACTGCTAAAATTATGTTAGTAAACAGTTTTTATATAGCAATAAGGCACCTCGGGCGGTTTGTGGTATCTGACCAATATACCACGGCTAAGGGCTGTGTCCAGGCACTCCGCGTTGCGTCGTGCATTTAGAACAGCATATAACCGGTTTTCTCTCCTGTCTCTCCATCCAGATGCACTTCTCTGCTGGTGGTTGGTGACACGTCCCCGTCTGTCGATGCAGTGGTGGGTGCCCACTTTATCTCCATGGCAACACAGTAGCGAATAAGCCAGAGGGTCTGATTCCAATACAAAGTATCAACCCCCATCAGGGACAGTGTGTTCAGTCTATAGAGACGGGGGTTGAGGTCACTAGACGTAACCTTTCTGAATAGGAGGGGCCAGACTGAACCCTGTCTAAACTGCTGCTGTATCTCATCCATCGTCTTTTCTCGTTTACAGGTTGAATGCAACTCGAGGTTAAATCCAACCAAAACAACCCTTCTTAAGGTGTGTTCCGTTGCTCTTTTGTTGTTAGAAATAGGAGTGGTAATAATATATAATAAATAATATAATAATAATAATGGTAATGCTATGTGGTCCCTGCTGTTCTGCTCTTTAGTAATGCACACGATCTGAATGGTACTTAGAGGTTCAGCATTCTTCCATGTGTTCATAGGCCAGTGAATGTTAAGGTGTTTTGACTAACGGCATGGTTGTGAGATTCTCCACTCTGGTCATGCTCTGGTTACTTCCCTATAGATGCAAGACTGTGGCGGGCTTCCTCAGGTCATCCAGGTGAGTCATTAACTAGTTTTGTGTTTGTCTTAAACAACACTTAAGTGGTCCTCTGTAACTCCGTTGTTTAGAGAATGGCGCTTGCTTTGCCAGGACCGTGAGTTTGATTCGCGGCACCACCCGTACGTAGAAGGTATGCATTACTGTAAGTCGCTTGGGATGAAAGCTTCTGATTTATATCTCAACTGTTACTTCATTCAGTTTTATTTCAAATGGCTCCATTTAACGGATGTTTTCTGTTTGTGTCTTACAGCCGGGTAAACTCGCAGAGGCCTTCAAATACTTTATCCAGGGAATGGGTTACAGTGAGTACTTCTCCTTCAGTCGTCTCTGGTGTCAGACTTGTTTTTTTTTCATGTCCTGGTTGTATCAGTCTGTTCCATGTCCTGTTTACTGAAGTCCACCTCTTATCTCAGAATGAGACCTCCGTCCAACTGATATCCCATAGAACGTGACCATTTCAGACAGCAGCCCTCCCATGTGGGCATCACACACAGAAGATACTCTTATCCAGAGTGACTTACAGTAACCGCTAGGCTACCAGCCACACACATTTATGCCCTAAACTAAGGCTAATGTAGCATTCGTGTAGCACTTCAAGAATACAGCGGAACCCCAGTATCTACAAAACCACATGTACTGGATGTCCAAGGATGACAAAGCATTACTGGTAACTGACAAGGCAACTAACCTCAAGCTAACCTTGTCTCCTTTCTGTTTGCAGTGACTTTTAACAACGGGTGTAAGTAGTGTGATGCTGAGTAAATAAATGACATGCAGCATGGTCTTCCCTTGAACATGCCAAAAGTATGTGGACACTCCTTCAAATTAGAGTATTTGACTATATGAGCCACACACGTTGCTGACAGGTGTATAAAATGGAGCACACAGCCATGCACTCTCCATAGACAAACAGTCAGTAGAAGAACTCGGTGAACTTCAAGGTGGCACGTCAAAGGATGCCACCTTTCCAACAATTCGGTTCGTCACATTTCTGTCCTGCTAGAGCTGCCCCGGTCAACTGTAAGTACTGTTATTGTGAAGTGGAAACGTTTAGGAGCAGCAACGGCTCAGCCTCAAAGTGGTAGGCCACACAAGCTCACAGAACGGATCCGCCGAGTGCTGAAGCATGTAGCGTGTAAAAATAGTCTGCCTTCGGTTGCAACACTCACTACAGAGTTCCAATCTGCCTCTGGAAGTAACATCAGCACAATAACTGTTCATCTGGAGCTTCACTAAATGGATTTCCATGGCCAAAGAGCTGCACACAAGCCTAAGATCACCATGTGCAGTGCCAAGCATCTGCTGGAGGGGTGTAAAGTTCACCACCATTGGACTCGAGCAGTGGAAACGCATTCTCTGGCGTGATGAATCATGCTTTACCATCTGGCAGTCCGACGGACGAATCTGGGTTTGGCGAATGCCAGGAGAACACCACCTACCTAAATGTGTAGTGCCAACTGGGAATTTTGGTGGAGGAGGAATAATTGTCTGGGGCTGTTTTTCATGGTTCGGGCCCCTTTAGTTCCAGTGAAGGGAAATATTAACGCTACAGCATACAATGAAAATTAGACCAGGGATCATAAACTAGATCCAGCTGTGGGACGATTTTTATTTCTTGAGCGGATAGTCGGGGGACCGGAACATAATTACTAATCATTTGTAGACTTTAAATTGACCGCAAGAAGATCAAATATATATATTTGACTAAAACGATCATTTCAAACCTTGCTTATTTTTTGTCTCTCTCTTGTGCTTGGGAATACTTGGAAACAGATTGTTTTTTTTTAATGAAAATCACTTGGAGATGATTTCCTGGTGTCTTTACAGTATTTTATGTCCAACAACGAAAATTCTACACCAGAAAACTCGGGGGTCAAATAAAAACACAGCGGGCCAAATTCGGCCAATGGCCTGCCAGTTGGGGAAGCCTGTTCATGACGATTCTGTGCTTCCAACTTTGTGGCAACAGTTCGGGGGAAGGCCCTTCCCTGGTTCAGCATGACAATGCCCCTGTGCACAAAGTGAAGTCCATACAGAAATTATTTGTCGAGATTGGTGTGGAAGAACTTGACTGGCCTGCACAGAGCCCTGACCTCAACCCCATCGAACACCTTTGGAACGCTGAATGCGAGCCAGGCCTTATATCGCCCAACATCAGTACCCGACCTCACTAATACTCGTGGCTGAATGGAAGCAATGTTCCAACATCTAGTGGAAAGTCTTCCCAGACGAGTGGAGGCTGTTATAGCGGCAAAGGGGGGATCAACTCCATATTAATGCCCATGATTTTGAAAATAGATGTTTGATGAGCACATACTTTTGGCAATGTAATATACCTTGGTGTGTGGGATGATCTGTAACACACAGCCGACAATGGTTCCTTCCCCCAGGTCTTAAGATGCAGTGCCCTAAACAGGGAGGGTGTTTACAGGCCTACCTTTTTAAAGGTGTGGTTCATTTAGGCCTGCTGAGAGCTGATCTGGCTGGTTGAATAATCATCATATTAGAAACAGACCACGTATTGGCCACTGTATGTTAGAACGGCCAAATTCCATTGGCTGTCTTTGATCACTTTGACATACTTGAATCTCTTTTTTTTTCTGCGCTTCAAAATGTTTATTTTGTTCATATAAACATTTAAAGGTTTGAGTTGCTAGCTCACAGAGTGGAAAATGTAAGGTGTTAGGGAGGTCAGAGTAAAAGCTGCTTGACTATTACAATAGTCTCAATGAGTGTTTGTCGTTCTCCCTCTGGAATCTTCATCTGAACATTAAGCCTTCTGTACCTGTGTAAACCTCACTGGCAAAACCCTGCACCCCCTTCCACCCCTCGTCTGGCTTGCCCTCACCCCTGGCCCTCTCCCCATGACCCCTGGCCTTCACCTACCCTCCCCTGGTCCTCACCCCTCCAGTGAGGGCTGACTGAGGCTCCAGTGGTTCTCCAGGTAATGTCAGTGGCAGATTAGTGTTCTCATTAAAGGCTGCTCTTAAGCCCCACAGCATGGCCTGCCCCCCTGACCCCTGCCCTGGGGACCTGTCTGGAATCCTGTGAGCCCTGCCCCCCTGCCCTGGGGACCTGTCTGGAATCCTGTGAGCCCTGCCCCCTGCCCTGGGGACCTGTCTGGAATCCTGTGAGCCCTGCCCCCTGCCCTGGGAACCTGTCTGGAATCCTGTGAGCCCTGCCCCCCTGCCCTGGGGACCTGTCTGGAATCCCGTGAGCCCTGCCCCCCTGGGAACCTGTCTGGAATCCCGTGAGCCCTGACCCCTGCCCTGGGGACCTGTCTGGAATCCTGTGAGCCCTGCCCCCCTGCCCTGGGAACCTGTCTGGAATCCCGTGAGCCCTGCCCCCCTGCCCTGGGGACCTGTCTGGAATCCCGTGAGCCCTGCCCCCCTGCCCTGGGAACCTGTCTGGAATCCCGTGAGCCCTGCCCCCCTGCCCTGGGGACCTGTCTGGAATCCCGTGAGCCCTGCCCCCCTGCCCTGGGAACCTGTCTGGAATCCCGTGAGCCCTGCCCCCCTGCCCTGGGAACCTGTCTGGAATCCCGTGAGCCCTGACCCCCTGCCCTGGGAAACTGTCTGGAAGCCCTGAGCCGCCTGGCCAGCCTGTTGTGCTCTGCTCTGCTGGAAATGTGCTGCTTGGGTTTGTTCTGCTACTGCAGGGACACTCACATGGTGCTGCTGGAGGGTAATGTCAGGAGAGCAGGGCCTCAAGAGAACCATGCCGCCTCCGCACAGCACTGCGGGAAGGAAGATCTGTCGTTGCCTTATTCCAAATCCTACCCTGTGAGGGTGACCCTTGATGTTTTGTCTGCAACAAGTGACTACAGAGGTACTCCAAGCGGCACCCTAGGGGCTGGCCCGGGGTTAGTTTTGGATTGAGTGTTGGTTCATCCCACGCCCCCTCATTCTTCCACCTCTTAGAGGTCTGTTTTCCTGCTTGAAGGGTTATTCTGGATACCCATCCTAGTTATTGAAATGAACTAGAATTTTCAATGGAATACAGTATTGCTTGAAAAAACAACCATTTTCACTCATCAAACCCTTGATATCCCTCCTTTCTGTTGTTTTTCTTGTGAACCCTGTCTCTGTTGAGGTGTTAAGTATGGTGGTTTCCTCGCCGTCTGAGCGTTCACATCACGCGCGTTATGCTCTTCGTCCACACCAAGCAATAGCACGTTCCAGAAAGGACCTTCCCTTTCTGAGAATACCTAAACATTGAAACAGTTGGGGACATTGTGAGCTTTCACAAACGCATAATTGTGGCATACTGTAGGAGGTTTGTAACTCTGTAGCGTTCAGGCTGCTCCTTCTGTCAGGTTGCTCAGCATTGTGTTGAAAGGAAAGCAATAAGCTAGCAGGAGATTGGTTTGAGTGTGAATAGATGAGCAGTAGAGCTGGGACGTTAAACTGAAAATGATCGACACCCGGCGACCATTACCACAACCAAATTACCGACACAGATAATCACAATAAATAGCCTACTAGAGAAATGTGAAGACTAAAGGAAATACGTTTGCTAATGGTACAATTGATAGTAACAACATTCAAAGTAGCAGTAGTAGTGCTAATGGTATGGTAATATATAAAAGGTGGCTAACAAGTGTACATGAATGTTATATGGTTATCGTGATCGTTCAGTCAATTTATCGTTCTATGGATTTGTGTCCATATCGCCCAGCTTTACTGAACAGTCAAGTGCTCGTCGAGGCCCTGTTTGAATGGTTACTTTAGTTCAGTGGGGAAATTATTGCAGTCGGACACACACACACACACACACATTAAACTAACTCAACTGGATCAGACCATGTACTCATGAAGCACATCTTGGCTCAATGTTCTCTTCAGGTAATCTCAGGGCCACAGGTGACATTCCCTTTAAATTGACAGAACAGTAATAAAGCCTTCTGGCTATTTTCACAACTGTCAGAGATTTACTGAAAATTCATGTAAAAGTCGATGGTGCTAGAATGAACTATACACGGTGCTGCTTCAAGTCTCTCCGAGGTATAGCTGTAGGACACCATATTTCTTTTCAGATCTTTTGTGAAGACAGAGCATTAATCTGACAGTCTCTCTCTCTGTACCCCTTCCTTTATTTCTTCCCTCCTTCCTTCCGTTCTGCCCGTCCGTCAATGCTAACAGTCCCTCATGTACTGCTTAGCCACGTAAGCAGTGAATCAGGTACCAGGGCCATAGGTAGCAGCCTTGGCTGCGCCAGCCTGCCCTCTCTACCTCCAGTACGCTACTCCCCCCAACCCTGTTTGCCCATCGCTGGTACTCACTTTTTAGGCTTCTTCTCAAGTCTGAGATTTGAAGCATGTGGTCAACTTTATTTTAATTTTTTTAAGATTCCTTTGTCTCGCTAAATGTGTGGTTTGAGAGGGCGTGGATGTTTTTATGTGATGTCTATCAGGTAACATGGTTGTCTTATGTCTGTCTGTTCGTGTCTTTTTGTTATTTTTCTCTTCTGAACAGATGGCCCTCAAATCTCTTGTGCATGCTGCATAATCATATTGGCCTTTCCCATTTATTCATTTTTTCTCCAACAGTAAAAATGAATTGGAACTTGACCTGATCAGGCAATCTCTTTTTCTTTATGGGGGAATAATGAACACACTGAGGGTTTCTGCTCAGACATTTCAGACCCCAACCACTTTATATATCCTTATGTACATATTCTTTATCCCCTTACACTGTGTATAAGACAGTAGTTTTGGAATTGTTAGTTAGATTACTTGTTGGTTATCACTGCATTGTCGGAACTAGAAGCACAAGCATTTCGCTACACTCGCATTAACATCTGCTAACCATGTGTATGTGACAAATAAAATTTGATTTGATTTTTAATGAGATGCATATGCAGTACCAGTCAAAAGTTTGGACACACCTACTCATTCTGGGGTTTTTCTGAATTTTTTACTATTTTTTACATTGTAGAATATTATTGAAAACATCAAAATATGAAATAACACATATGTATTGTATTTTATCTTTATTTAACTAGGCAAGTCAGTTAAGAACAAATTCTTATTTACAATGACTGACAACGCTGGGCCAATTGTGCGCCGCCCTATGGGACTCCCAATCACGGCCGGTTGTGATACAGCCTGGAATCGAACCAGGGTCTGTAGTGACTCCTCTAGCACTGAGATGCAGTGCCTTAAACCGCTGCGCCACTCTGGAGCCCACATATGGAATCATGTAGTAAGCAAAAAAGTGTTAAACAAATCCAAATATATTTTATTTTTGAGATTCTTCAAAGTAGCCACCCTTTGCCTTGATGACAGCTTTGCACACTCTTGGCATTCTCTCAACCAGCTTCATGAGGTAGTCACCTGGAATGCATTTCCATTGACAGGTGTGCCTTGTTAAATGTTAATTTGTGGAATTTCTTAATGTGTTTGAGACAGTAAGTTGTGTCGTGACAATGTAGGGGTGGTATACAGAAGACAAACCTATTTGGTATAAGACCAAGTCCATATTATGACAAGAACAGTTCAAATAAGCAAAGAGAAATGACAATCCATCATTACTTTAAGACATGAAGGTTGAGAGAATGCCAAGAGTGTGCAAAGCAGTCATCAAGGCAAAGGGTGGCTACTTTGAAGAATCTCAAAAATAAAATATATTTGGATTTGTTAAACACCTTTTTTTTGGTTATTACATGATTCCATATGTGTCATTTCATAGTTTTGATGTCTTCACTGTTATTCTACAATGTAGAAAATAGTAAAAAATAAAAACCCTTGAATGAGTAGCTGTGTTCAAAACTGTTTTGACTGTACATACAGTACTTTCTGAAATACAGTGAAATTTCCAGTATTCCTGCTTCGCTGATATCAATCTCCTTAGAAGGCAGTGTAGCTAGCATGAGCTGAACACTACAAGGTGATCAGGTTATTAGCTGTTTAGAGATTTCATTATTCTCCCTGGGCTTCAGTCCACCCCATCTTAAATTGGGAATGTTGATGCAATAATAATTGTGGTATGATTACATGGGGCCTCATTTACAAACATTGCGTATGAACAGAATATACCCCAAAACATTTATAAAAACTGAACTTATCCTCCTGCAAACTTCAGACCATGAGTACGCACACGTTCTAGTGGTTGAAGTATTGCATTGCAAGAAGGCAAAAGTAGCCTTGTGCAAATGGGGGATATACTGTATGATGACTTATAAATAACAACAAAAAAAACAGGTAACTAAATATAATAACAAGATGCAATCATTTTCTGTTAGTGAGAAGAGAATCTATTTGTCATCTTTGCATTCTAAAATAATGAATGGTTTCATAATCACTAAATAGCCTGTAGATCAACAACAGTTTAGTAAAGGCTACCATTCATCCCAGCTCTCATTAAATTCGACCCACTTCACAGTAATAAATAGGTAAGTATCTTGTTCTCTGCGATCCAGAACGAAGTTAAACGGTAAGAACAGACGGTTCACCAACTCCATTGGCGTTTGAATGCTGTAATGTAACATTTCTCCAGTAGCCTAGACAATTTATAAACACAATACATGCGTCATAACCAGTTGCACCTCTTCTGGCCGTGATGCGCTCATATTGCTGAAGTAGCCATACAACAAATGACCGTACGCATCTCAATTAATTGGGCCTATTAGATAGGCTATTATAATTTCTAGTTCCAACAGGGAGCGTGGTTTCTAATGTACAGTAGAATGGAAGATCTTTTGCGTTGGAAGTGTGTGGGCTACCACTGAATGTAGGCCTACTGTAGTTTGTTTTCCAGAGTAAACAATGTTTCAGATTTCATGGCCAGTGTAGCATATTTCGGTTTTGAAGAAAGTAAATTAAAAACATTATTGAATAAAAACATTGAGTTTTCCAGGTCCAACAAAAATGTGCAATTTTGTTTTTGTTTCAGAAACGGTCAAATTTAGCAAATGTCATACAACAAAACACATTCTGCCAACACCTCCAAAGACATTTGATCAAGTTCGCCATTGCTATTTCCTTCAGCTATACGGTCTTGGCTTAATTCCAATACTTCCGAAGTATTCAGGAAATAAGGGCTCTATTGTCACCTTCAAGGGTGAATAACGTTCACAGTTTTACAGCCGGTCTGATTTATATTGGGGAAACATGTATGTATGTATGTATGTATGTATGTATGTATGTATGTATGTATGTCGGTCTGGTCTTTTGTCTTGTATTGTGCCAAGTATATACATCTACATTTTTACATACGTGTGTAGTGTTTTCAGAAGTGGCTCACACAGATATTTAGTGTAAAATTCACACAACGGTTATAAATGAGGCCCCAGCATCCTGCCCCTAGCCACATTCTCTAAAGCAAACTACCCCTCCCACTAAACATTCAACACACACTAAGCAAATGTCCTCATACGTGACTTCTTAACCTAAATGTTCTCTCCTCTCTCTCTCTCTCTCTCGTCTGTAGTGCCCACGGCCAGTATGACCCGCCTGGTGCGTTCTCGTACCCACTCTACCTCCAGCATGGGCTCTGTGGATGGGAGTCGCAGCCGCACCCACACACAGCTAGAGGGCGCCACTGCTGCCGGCCCGGGTGTCGAACAGGCCAGGCCACAGACCATGGAGGTTTCCTGTTAAAGAACCCAGCCCAGAAAACCACCACCTCCCCCTCCCTCTCTTTTTTCCTTTCCCATGCTCAAGGTCAGAGAGGATTGGAATCCTGAGGGGGTGTCTGAAACGTGTTCTGAAAGATAATTTATGAAGACACAAGCAGTCAGGTTCTCTGCTGTGTTCTCTCACCATTTCCTGTTGTTGTCTGTCTATCATGCCTGTCTGTGCATGACTGCTGTGGTACGGCAACCTGAAAGTCAGTAAGCAGGCGGATGATGCTGCTTGTCTGGTTTTCCTTTTTGTTGTCTACCAGCTCTCCCCATTAAAAGAGGAAGAGGTTGTTTTTTTAATCTTTGGGATTTGAGATATATTTGTATTTATAACTATTTTGGGTCAGTGTGTCAGTTTAAAGATAACAGATGGAAAGGCATCAGGAGTTTTCTCTTGTAAAGTACTCTATACGGAGTAATGTTGTCTCTCTCTGGGGTCTTCCTCACCTTGCTAATTGGTAAGATCAGACCAAATCACACCACCCCTCGTTAGTGGTCCATTCCTTAATCAGTCTCATGACACACCATTTTTTCTTGATTCTTTTTTAATTGTTTTTATGTTGTGATTTGTGGGGAAAAAATACCTTTGCTTTCCTGGATTGCAATACGATGTGATAAACTTGCTCCTGCTCTGTACCTTTATACCAAGAATATCTGACAGAATGACCCTCTAGTAGATGAAACGTAATGGACGTGTCTGTAGAATTGCTTTTGTCTCGATGTATCTAGAAATAGTTGCCTTGTTTGATATTTTCTTTTTCGTGTGAGTTATTTGAAATGGCAGGCCCTGGGTTTTTGATCCCACCCACATTTATTATTGACGGGCAGAGAAAAGAACCAACCCACTGGGCACAGACGTCAGTTCAGTGTCTATTCCATGTTGGTTCAACGTAACTTCATCGAAATGATGTGGAAACGACGTTGATTCAACCAGTGTGTGCCCAGGGGGAACATTTTACTGTAGTTTATTGAAAGTTCAAGTCAAATGCGGAGAGTACCTAAACTAGCCCCAGCTCAGTCAGAGGTGAGTAAATGTCTGCGAATTGAGGTACGGATAACATTACTACCTCTTTCATAAAATAAAACTAAAATATATTAACTTACATTGCTTCCAGTTAGTTTTCCCTCCTGATGAAATAAAGGAGGTGAAAACGACAACGGGTCAGATGCCTGAGGGATTGTGTAATGTTTTTATACAGTTTCTTATTAATGTTCTTAGTTGGTAGTTTTCTCTGTGGTTTTCCTGCATTTCTCTCTGATTGTACTACAGCTTGGGTGAGTGAGCATGTGGTGATGATGCATTGGACTCTGTCTGCATAGTATACGAGGTGCTGTTAGTCATACTGTGCTGACTATGTCAATTTGTACTGATCATAAAATAAAGCTAGAAGCTGTACATGCCTGGACTTTTCATCTTATCCTTTCTGTCACTGGCATGTCTGTTCTCTAACTTAGTAAACTAGCCTGATTTATAATAGTGGTCCTTTGTAGTTCAGTTGGTAGAGCATGGTGCTTGTAATGTCAGGGGAGTGACTTCGATACCTGGGACCAGCCATGTATAAAATGGATGCACCCATGACTAAGTAGCTTTGGATAAACATGTCTGCTAAATGGTATACTATTATTATTGTTATTATTATTATTATTATTAGGTTTGGCATCAGCAGTTTCTCATTCTATGTCAGTCACTGGCACTCAATTAGCCATGTCCGCTAACAAAAACGTTTATTGGTATGTTTATCTAGCCAACTATCTAAACCAGTGGCGGTCGGTGCCGTTTAAGATGAGGGAGGATGATTATTATTATTTTAATGAGCATGGCCTTATTTCTATTACAGCATATTGGATGACTGTCATTCATATTCCATTCACCCAGCTCAATGTAACATCCATAGGTTTAGGCTACTACATAATACTCAAATCGGCACAGTGAATATCCCCCTGATCACAAGCAAACACATTTTACTTTCATACCAGACATGTATATATATATAATTCCTTCTCGCATCTATCCACTCTCCTCTCACATGCTCCCCTTGCTTGTGGACTTCAGTGCAGAACACATCAGCTGTCTGTGACCAGGTGGGAAAAAAACCTTCCAAACTAAACCTTCATATCATGACTGCTAACTGCTACATCATTGTCACGTCATAGTTAACATAGGCATAGCTACTAGAACTAAGGCATTAGTAAACCCACTACAATCATGCAGAACCGTGTAGTCCGACAAGCAGTTTAGCAGTTACACCGGCGGGCCCCAGAGGCAATGAATTAATAAAGCCAAAAGCTTACCTTGATTTGGACGAGTTCCAGTATTGGATAGCAATAGCCAGCTAGCTAACATAGCATCCCTCTGTTTGAGCTGGGTGTTTGAGTAGGCTAAACTAGCTATCTGCACTGGACACTAGCTAAGTAAGTGAAAATGGGAATAAAAACATCTAAGAAATATAGCTAGTTCTCTCGCTTCTTAATTTTGGAAGAAGTTAATTTGTTCAAAACTGTTCAACTATTGTCTTTCACGCTCTGAGTCAACTACCACATTGTATGCACTGCAGTGCTAGTTAGCTGTAGCTTATGCTTTCAGTGCTAGATTAATTGTCTGATCCTTTGATTGGGTGGACAACATGTCAGTTCATGCTGCAAGAGCTCTGATAGGCTAGAGGACGTCCCCCGGAAGAGGGTGAGAACTATGAGCCTCCTAGGTTTTATATTGAAGTCAATGTACCCAGAGGAGGACAGAAGTTAGCTGTCCTCCGGCTACACCATGGTGCTACCCCACAGAGTGTTGTTGAGGCTACAATAGAACTTCATTGCCAAACTGTGTTTTAATACATTGTTTGGTAACAAACATATTTAGTATAGTTTTATCTAAAAATAACTTTTAATGTTTCACGTTTTATTTTTATGAAATTCACTATGGAGGATAGTCCTCCCCTTCCTCCACTGATCTAAACGTGTAGTACTCATGGCCGAATGACTGGGCACGTGCCAGACCAGACTATCGCATTTGGGGCCCCCGGGGCACCAACCTTTGGAGAGTTGGTGCTGCATCTCAACACATTTTGCCATAGTGCAGAGTAAAATGTGCAGCTTTATAATGCTACTGTACACGTTTTGTCATGAGGAAGATCATTATTTTGCTATTTTATAGCTCATCTCATGCTTTTAACATTTTGCCATGAGAAAATGCTAGTCACTCTCACTCATATTATATTAACATGGCATAAGTCATGGCAAAATGTGTAGAATGCCAGGAAATTCATTTTAAAACTGCAAAAACTGCATTTCTCTACACCCCAAGGCAAAATGGGTATAATTTCAGGTAATTCATTATAAAACATACATTTTTCTCTACACCATCAAGATGCCGTGCCAGTAAAAAAATATATTGTTTAGGGCCGGCCCTGGCTACTGGTATAATGCAGTTAGTTCAGAGGGTTCAGTAGTTTAACTGCACAAATCAGTGTGGGTGTAAATGTGAATATGCAGAACCGTGAGCCCATATCTCTTGATAATGAGTACAAAAAGGTTATGAAGAGAAAAATAATTGCTCAACACTTTTGCCCAATCAACAGCATTTACCTGAATGATGAAGAATATGAAGCTCTATTCTGGGGAGGAAACATTGTGACCTCACTTCACACCAGTGTCTGTATGCCACCGCTCATGCAGATGCTGCAAAACAGAACATTTGCACCTCATTGTTACAGCTGATGACTCATTGATCAAGTCACTGATGTCAAAGGTCTGTCTGTTCCAATTACTACAGCCCCATGTTCAGTAGATATTGTTGAACAAAATCTTTCTTCCTTTCTCTTTGTGCATCACTTTTTCTTTGTCTTCCCTCCACTGTTCTCCATTTCCCTCTTCACTCTGATATCTGAGTTGTGGTGTGTACATGTTTCAGGCCTCACTGAAACAGGAAACGGCGTGTGTGAGGTGAATATAAAAAAAGAAGTCCTCCTGTCAAATCTCTCCACTCAGATATACTATAGATCACTCTGCTACGCGTACACAGCCTCTACCTACCACCGCCACCGATGCCTCCTTTCCTCTTGGACCACCACAAAGGAGAACACTCTTTCTTCATTGGAGCCTAAACAAGTCTCACACAGACTCTCATACACACATCGCACTCTCGTTCCACATGTGAACACTACCGACAGCGTGCAACTCCCAGACCCACTGGACTCTTCTGCCCTCTGGGCCGCACCTCTATCCTTGAGCTAGTCTACTGTGGTACTCTACAGCTCTGACATCAACTCATACCACAGCATCAGAAGACTGACGTTCACCAGTGCCACAACAGGGAAATGCTGTGAGTATAAAAATATTTTTGAGCTGTCTAATTGTCTAATCGATCTGACTGTACTGTATACGTAAAAGGTTAGTTTTATCCAACTCAGATTTAAAATATTAAAAGTATAATTTTTGGTTTTAACAAAGACGACAACGGTCAAGTAAAAATAGACAAATAGCTTCTATTTGTCGGGGCATGGACAAGGTGTTGAAAGTGTTCCACAGGAATGCTGGCCCATGTTGATTCCCACAGTTGTGTGTCAAGTTGGTTGGATGTCCTTTGGGTGGTGGACCATTCTTGATACACACAGGAAACTGTTGAGCGTGATAAACCCAGCAGCGTTGCAGTTTTTGACACAAAACGGTGCGCCTTGCACCTACTACCATACCCCGTTCAAAGGCACTTAAATCTTTTTTTTTTTTCAAAGGCACTTAAATCCATATCTCAATTGTTTCAAGGCTTAAAAATCCTTCTTTAACCTCACCTCCCATTCATCTACTCTGATTGAAGAAGAGTAAACAAGTGATATCAATAAGGGGTCATAGGATTCACCTGGATTCACCTGGTCAGTGAGAAAATAAAGAAAAAGATGGTGTTCTTAATGTTTTGTACACTCAGTGTATAGGACAAACTGATCTTATATGAACAAAAATGTGCCCCGCTAAATGCTTAAATGAATACTGTAGCTTGGTGTCCAGCCAGGTCTACACCTCTGGATTACAGCGTCTGCTATATGTCATATGCATACACTATATATACGAACGTATGTGGACACCCCTTCAAATGAGTGGATTCGGCTATTTCAGCCACACCTGTTGCTGACAGGTGTATAAGACTGAGCACACAGCCATGCAATCTCCATAGACAAACATTGGCAGTAGAATGGCCTTACTGAAGAGCTCAGTGACTTTCAACGTGGCACCGTCATAGGATGCCATCTTTCCAAAAATTCAGTTTGTCAAATTTCTGCCCCGGTCAACTGTAAGTGCTGTTATTGTGAAGTGGAAACGCTGCCATTGGACTCTGGAGCAGGGAAAACGCATTCTCTTTAGTGATGAATCACGCTTCACCATTTGGCAGTCCGATGGACAAATCTGGGTTTGGCGGATGCCAGGAGAATGCTACCTGCCCCAATGTATAGTGCCAACTGTAATGTTTGGTGAAGGAGGAATAATGGTCTGGTGCTGTTTTTCATGGTTCGGGCCCCTTAGTTCCAGTGAAGGGAAATCTTAACGCTACAGCATACAATGACATTCTAGATTATTCTGTGCTTCCAACTTTGTGACAACAGTTTAGGGAAGGCCCTTTCCTGTTTCAGCATGACAATGACCCCGTGCACAAAGCAAGGTCCATATAGAAATGGTTTGGAAGAACTTGACTGGCCCCCACGGAGCCCTGACCTCAACCCCATCGAACACCTTTGGGATGAATTGGAACGCTGACTGCGAGCCAGGCCTAATCGTCCAACATCAGCGCCTGATCTCACTAATGCTCTTATGGCTGAATGGAAACAAGTCCCTGCAGCAATGTTCCAACATCTAGTGGAAGGCCAGAAGAGTGGAGGCTGTAATAGCAGAAAAGCAGGGGGACAAACTGATCTTTTCTAAATGATTATGTTACGTGCCATATTACAGAGCATTGAGGGAAGATATTTAGAAATATTTAATGCCAATATATTTCATATGACTATTTCTAAAATGATCATCTATTTTTGTGTCTACCATTGTCAAAATTAGACAAACACACACCAGGGTAGAAAGGTGTTCACAAAATGAGCATTTATTTTCTACCCAATGATATCCTGCCACTTTTATGTTTGACTCCATCGATGCTTGAGATCTCATGCATTACTTTACAGTAAAACATGTTGCAAATTACGACACAACTTTTCATCTTATGCGGTGGTTTCTGCATCAGTGTATTGCTGCAAACTAATTTACCCATCTTCCATGGTTCCTGTGGAGCAGAAGGTTGCCATGAAATGTCATATTTGTCACACGTGTGTTTGTGCAAATCACCAATGCATGACACTTCAACTAGTTGCACATTAGAGCATTGTTGTTTACATCAGTTAGAGCAGTGGTCCCCAACCGGTCCATCACGATCGCCAATCGGACGGTTCAGATTATGGTGTCTGCAGTCATTTAGAAGGCATAAAAGAAAGCAACAGAAAAATTGATACTGTGAGATTTCAAAATGTTTAAAACCATCACTAGAGAGAAACTGTCAAGGAATACAGCAAAGAGATGCTGTTTTTATTTAACTAGGCAAGTCAGTTAAGAACAAATTCTTATTTACAATGACGGCCTACCCCGGCAACGGTGGGTCAATTGTGCGCCACCCTATGGGACTCCCAATCAAGGTCTGATGTGATTCAGCCTGGATTCGAACCAGGGACTGTAGTGGTGCCTCTTGCACCGAGATGCAGTGTCAGAGATGCTGCGCCACTCGGGAGCCCAGTGAGTTGAGTTTAAGTTCTTACTGTCAACACTTTGCATTCAACACTTTTATAAGCCATGAAATTGGCGTTCTTCCTATTTCCACTCAGCTCTACAACAAGCACTGCAGCAGTAATGAACGAGAAGGAACGTGTATTTATAGGTTTGCGTTGTTATTATTAGCAGCTTGGGGGTATTTTTTTATATCAAGGTATATGTCACTTTCTCTGTTCATAGGAGTAAGAATTTGTGCATGAAATAATGCGGTGCGACTCGAGTTTCCCCATCAGCTGGAAGACGGTGTCCCTTCATGGTCAGTGTCAGTGGAGGAAAGGGAGAACAGAGGGATGTTGAGAGACGGACCCTCACTCTGCGACTCTCTCCCTCTGCTGAGACTGACCATCAGCTGGAAGACGGTGTCCCTTCATGGTCAGTGTCAGTGGAGGAAAGGGAGAACGGAGGGATGTTGAGAGACGGACCCTCACTCTGCGACTCTCTCCCTCTGCTGAGACTGACCATCAGCTGGAAGACGGTGTCCCTTCATGGTCAGTGTCAGTGGAGGAAAGGGAGAACGGAGGGATGTTGAGAGACGGACCCTCACTCTGCGACTCTCTCCCTCTGCTGAGACTGACCATCAGATGGAAGACGGTGTCCCTTCATGGTCAGTGTCAGTGGAGGATAGGGAGAACAGAGGGATGTTGAGAGACGGACCCTCACTCTGCGACTCTCTCCCTCCGCTGAGACTGACCATCAGATGCAGACATTATCAGCCCAGTAAAATAAAAAGCTAATTATTTACATTTATGCTCACTCAGCTGTGCCTCACCAGTAATACAACAACGGATCTATTACCAGTCTGATCATATGCCTACCTTAAATTTAGAATTGTTTTATTTTTTAAATGGCCCAAACAACAATGCTTTGTCAGGGCAATTCAAGCAAAGCCAATATGCGGTAACAATGTATTGGGCCTATAGCTTACTGCACGAACCTCATTGCTACAGTACTGTTCTGTTTTTAATTGGTTAATGTTGCATAGGCTTGTGTTTAAAAATACATCTGAGCCGTAGAGCTCGGCTTGCATCAAAAAGTGATCTCAAAAGGTCGGTGACCACTGAATTAGAGAGTGTTCTATTATGTGTTCTAATATTGTTATTTATTCAGTCGAAAGCCCCTTATTTTCCTTGCCAACAGCACCTCGACAACCAGCAACCCATGTGTAAAAACAAGAGTGTGGTTGGAAACTAAAAGGTATTCAGAAGAGTGGTTTTCAACTTCCTCCCTCCTTTTGTCTGACTGGCAATAAATTAAATAAAAATAGGCAGGGCTATTTTAAATTCCCTTCACATTTTTGGTTTTGAAATATACTACCTGTAATAAGTTACAGTGAATTGTGATTGATGCAATAGTATGCATAGAAAATATGTCTCTAGCCATATGAAGAGTTTAATTCCAAAATGCTATACGGTGCATTTGGAAGGTATTCAGACCCCTTGACATTTTCCACATTTTGTTACATTGCAGCCTTATTCTAAAATGGATTAATAAAACAACAACAAAATCCTCACACAATACCCCATAATGACATCACAATACCCCATAATGACATCACAATACCCCATAATGACATCACAATACCCCATAATGACATCACAATACCCCATAATGACATCACAATACCCCATAATGACATCACAATACCCCATAATGACATCACAATACCCCATAATGACAACACAATACCCCATAATGACAAAGTGAAAACAGGCTTTTAGAAATGTTTGCAAATGTATTAAAAATTAAAAACCTAAATACCTTATTTGCTTAAGTATTCAGACCCTTTGCTTTGAGACATGAAATTGAGCTCAAGTGCATCCTGTTTCCATTGATCATCCTTGCGATGTTTCTACAACCTGTGGTAAATCCAATTGATTGGACATGATTTGGAAAGGCACACACCTGTCTATATAAGTTCCCACAGTTGACAGTACAAGTCAGAGCAAAAACCAAGCCATGAGGTGGAAGGAATTGTCCGTAGAGCTCTGAGACAGGATTGTGTCGAGGCACAGATCTGGGGAAGGGTACCAAAACATTTCTGCAGCATTGAAGGTCCCCAAAAACACAGTGGGCTACATCATTCTTAAATGGAAGAAGTTTGGAACCATCTAAAATCTATGAATAAAGAATCTGAGAAGACACACACATGCAAACATTTCTGATACAAAAAAAAACACATGAAAAATTGGTGGATATAGCATTTTGGAAATAATTGGCTATTAAGTAATAGCTATGATTCCCTCCAACCAACAGAGTCCTCTGGTGACCCATACGAGCTCGACATCGCCATGGGCAGTGGGCCCAGTAAAGAACGTCGGGGATCCAGCACTCAGGCAGCCTTGCTGGGCCAGGAAGAGCCCGCTGAGTCAGTCATACTGGGTAAGGCCTGCCCTCCCATCTCGGTCTGAGCACAGCACAGGACTCTGGGAAACAGGCCAGTACTAGCCTTTCTCTTTCTCTGTCCTCAGAGGTCAATCGTCCTGGGATTGTTTTGACTGAAACCTATAGGGAATTGGAAGTGTGCATCCATGGTGTGGTGATGCTGTTCCTATGCATCCATGGTGTGGTGATGCTGTTCCTATGCATCCATGGTGTGGTGATGCTGTTCCTGCATCCATGGTGTGGTGATGCTGTTCCTATGCATCCATGGTGTGGTGATGCTGTTCCTGCATCCACGGTGTGGTGATGCTGTTCCTATGCATCCATGGTGTGGTGATGCTGTTCCTATGCATCCATGGTGTGGTGATGCTGTTGCTATGCATCCATAGTGTGGTGATGCTGTTCCTATGCATCCATGGTGTGGTGATGCTGTTGCTATGCATCCATAGTGTGGTGATGCTGTTCCTATGCATCCATGGTGTGGTGATGCTGTTCCTGCATCCATGGTGTGGTGATGCTGTTGCTATGCATCCATGGTGTGGTGATGCTGTTCCTATGCATCCATGGTGTGGTGATGCTGTTCCTGCATCCATGGTGTGGTGATGCTGTTCCTATGCATCCATAGTGTGGTGATGCTGTTCCTATGCATCCATGGTGTGGTGATGCTGTTCCTATGCATCCATGGTGTGGTGATGCTGTTCCTATGCATCCATGGTGTGGTGATGCTGTTCCTATGCATCCATGGTGTGGTGATGCTGTTGCTATGCATCCATAGTGTGGTGATGCTGTTCCTATGCATCCATGGTGTGGTGATGCTGTTCCTGCATCCATGGTGTGGTGATGCTGTTCCTGCATCCATGGTGTGGTGATGCTGTTGCTATGCATCCATGGTGTGGTGATGCTGTTCCTATGCATCTGTGGTGTGGTGATGCTGTTCCTATGCATCTGTGGTGTGGTGATGCTGTTCCTGCATCCATGGTGTGGTGATGCTGTTCCTGCATCCATGGTGTGGTGATGCTGTTCCTGCATCCATGGTGTGGTGATGCTGTTCCTGCATCCATGGTGTGGTGATGCTGTTCCTATGCGTCCATGGTGTGGTGATGCTGTTCCTGCATCCATGGTGTGGTGATGCTGTTCCTATGCATCCATGGTGTGGTGATGCTGTTCCTATGCATCCATAGTGTGGTGATGCTGTTGCTATGCATCCATGGTGTGGTGATGCTGTTCCTATGCATCCATGGTGTGGTGATGCTGTTCCTATGCATCCATGGTGTGGTGATGCTGTTGCTATGCATCCATAGTGTGGTGATGCTGTTCCTGCATCCATGGTGTGGTGATGCTGTTCCTATGCATCCATGGTGTGGTGATGCTGTTCCTATGCATCCATAGTGTGGTGATGCTGTTGCTATGCATCCATGGTGTGGTGATGCTGTTCCTATGCATCCATGGTGTGGTGATGCTGTTCCTATGCATCCATGGTGTGGTGATGCCCTAGATGTTTAGATGCCTCTCTGTTAAATATGACCAGAGTTGGTGTGCAAGGAAGAGGAAAAAAACATTCCTGGTCTTCTGTTGAACCAACAGAGGACAGAAATGAGCTTGTGCAATAACTCAATTCGCCTTTGCACTCCTTCTAAACAACACACTTTAAAAAAACACTTTGGCAAAGTGTAAAGTCTACAAAGCTTTGTCCACTCTGTTCGTAACAGGTTTTAGTTTTGGGAACAGAACTGTATTGAGATCAAATGTTTCATTGGTGGGAAAATGTACCGAATGTCGGCCAAAGTCCATCTCGTTTCCTTCTTCTCCTGCCGGCCCCTTGGCTTCCTCTCACTACCACATTTGGTAATGAATGGAAACACCAAGCGGATGCTTCACATTCATACTTCTGGTGAAATATCTATCTCATTGTTCAATCTGTGGCTGTACTCCCTCTAGTCACCCTCTAGAAATGGTGTGAACCAGGTGACATTGAATTCCTCAAGATGTTAGTTGATGAAGATCACATCAATCATTTAGCTCAGAAAGACTGATGATCATCTCATTTGTGTAACTTGGAAGTGTCTTGCCTAACCATGACTACTCACATTCAAAGTGTGAATTACAAACATACAAGTACATAGGTATTTTATCGTATGCATGCTTTTTGTTTGCTTTTTTGCTTTTTTTCTCAGCATGAAAATACTGCGTTGTCATGGTTTGACGTTCTCATCGTAGACTGACACTAATCTTTCATGTATCTGTTCTGTCTACAGAGAGCAGCAAGTATATGGTAGTGGCCCTGTATAACTATCCCACTGGTCCCCCAGCACACTGCCGGATCCACACTGGAGAGAGACTCAGCGTGCTTTCAGAGTAAGAAACCATAGCCTCTACATACAACTACCATAATTACTACTACTACTGTGATGTGTTTTTCCTGCAATAACTTATGTATGTCTTGTGTTTCTGTGAATGTGCATGTCTATATAGCGAGGGGGATTGGTGGAAGGTGAGATCCTCTGCCACAGGCAATGAGAGCTACATCCCCAGCAACTACACAGCCAAGGTGTACCACAGGTGAGTCTGTTGATCCATCTGACTCTATTCCCCTTTGGAATCTCTATTTACATGGCTCTGTCTATTTCTATGTCTGACTCTATCTCTATGCTCTTGGCCTAGGTGGCAGTATGAGGGTCTCAGCCGAGAGAAGGCTGAGGAGCTCCTCTTTCTGCCCTACAACCAGACTGGTTCTTTTCTGGTCCGGGAGAGTGAGACCCACCCTGGTCAGTTCAGTTCACACTCCAGGCTACACATTATCAAACGCTAACAAGACCAGGGAAACAATCTTAAAAATGTAATTGATAAACTTGAAGTGATAAAAGGCGGTGACTGAAGTATGGTCTTACACTGTCCACTCTAGGTGCCAACTCCCTGTCAGTGCGTAAGAGCAGTGACCAGGATCGTCGCTCAGTCAAACACTACCGGATCCAACAACTGGAGAATGGCTGGCTCTACATCTCCCCCTGCCTCACCTTCCCCAACCTCAGAGCTCTGGTAGACCACTACTCAGGTCAGGTGCTTTAAAGCATTTACAGTGGTGTAGAAAATACTGAAGGCTGTAGTTACATTTTGTCAAGCCCTTTTGTGTCCAACACAAACATTTGAACCTTTTGCACAAGTGGCAGTGGGATAAAAGCTGGGGACACCTAAACCATCTTCAGTCATTAAATTGTAGTATTCATGTTCAGGCTGAGTTGTAACAGACTGATTGACATCTCCTTCCAGAGGTCCGTGATGGGCTGTGCTGTCTGCTAGGGGAGCCCTGCTTCATCCAGGGGTCCAACAACGTTCCTGTGGTTACTGGGCCACTCCCCATGGCTGTCAGGAAGCCCACCCTCAACTGGAAAGATATGGACAGGTGAGGTCATTTACTGTTGTGGTACAGTAATGGGTTGCCAGTCTCTGTGTATCCATGTCTGTCAATAAATCTTGTACTGAACAAAAATATAAACGCAATGTGACAATTTCAATGATTTTACTGAGTTACAGTTCATATAAGGAAATCAGTCAATTGAAATCAAGTAATTAGGCCATAATCTATGGATTTCACATGAGTGGGCAGGAGCACAGCCATTTGGGAGCCAGGCTCAGCCAATCAGAATCACACAGAAATACTCCTCAGTTGGCTGGTCTCAGACAATCCCGCAGGTGAAGAACCCGGGAGTGGAGGTACTGGGCTGGCGGCGTGTTTACACGTGGTCTGCAGTTGTGAGGCCGGTTGGACATACTGCAAAATTCTCTACAATGATGTTGGAGGCGGCTTATGGTAGAGAAATGAGCATTCAATTATCTGGCAACAGCTCTGGTGGAAATATCTGCAGTCCGCATGTCAATTGCATGCTCCCTCAATACTTGAGACATCTGTGGCATTGTGCTGTGTGACAAAGCTGCACATTTTAGAATGGCCTTATTGTCCCCAGCACAAAGTGCACCTGTGTAATGATCCTGCTGTTTATTCAGCTTCTTGATATGCCACACCTGTCAGGGGGATATATTATCTTGGCAAATAAGAAATGCTCACTAACAGGGATGTAAACAAATTTGTGCACAACATTTTTAAGAAAAAAGCTTTTTGTGCGTATGGAACATTTGAGATATTTTATTTCAGCTCATGAAACATGGACCCAACACTTTACATGTTGGGTTTATATTTTTGTCTAGTACATATTCTTTGTCAACATTTCCTCACTAATGGGGTTTCTCTGTCTGTCTGCAGCTCCATGATTTTTGGCAAGGACAAAGGCAAGGACAATGAGGATTCCCTGGTGAGTGAGGGATTAAAGGAGGCCATCAAATCCTACCGCATCATGACAGAGGACTGCAAAGGCTCCAGCCACAAATGGGACAGCTGAGCATGGATCTGGCATCATAACGACAGAGAGATACTCAGACCATAAGATGGAGAGCTTTGCATCAAGCTACCCATTAAAGCTGAGGCAATCCTGAGGACTGGCCATGAACCCAATGGATCTCATTAAAGGAATGTTGTTAGGGGAACTGGAAATCACAACTCAACCACTGTAGAGAACCATGGTTCTCAAAGCTATGGTTGTAGAGTGCGCAACATTACATTGCCAAGCAGCTGAGGGCCATCTTTGCTTGGATTCATGAACAGAATAAATGTTTAGATCCTGGAGGCAGACTTTGCTAGAGTTAACAGAAAGTAGTTTGAACGTGAGATATACAGCCTTATGAAAGTGATCCCGTATCATCAATAAACAGACTATATGGTTGGTTTTGTTGAAGTACGCTACCTTGAAAACAATTAAGGAACTGTGAGGTATAAGAATTAGTCTGTTTGATTTATGTGTTTCCTGTCCTGAACATTAACACCTTTTAGCTGTTGCTTGTTCTCTTCCGCACCACAGGAAATGGTCAAGGTGCAGTGGAAAGCACAAATGGTGTGGCAGAGACAGACAGCTGGGGTTGTGGTAAAGAGCATCTCAAAGTTATGTCAAATATTATGGTATGAAACACTGACATGTTCTTGTGAGGTTTCATCAACTGAAACAATGCACTGTAGTGTGTGTGTGTATATATATATATATATATATATATATATATATATATATATATATATATATATATATATATATATATATATATATATATATATATATATATATATGTGTGTGTTAATATCGAGTTTTGTGATGTTTTTGGGTGGATGGAAATGTATTTTTTATTTTGTTTAACTATTCTACATTAAAATGTTGCATTTAGTGAAATATGGGGCAATTATTTTGTTGATATGCTAGTTTTTCACAAATGAGAGAATGAATAACCAAACGCATAAACGCATAAATAACCAAATACATTTCACACATGAAGTGACAAGTACCTTTATTTACGACTGTATCTTGTCTTGTATCGCCACCTGCTGGGGGAAATGCGTAGGTCTTCAGGTTGGCGGAGACGTCAGTGACACACACGCGCCAAGCCCATTCAATTTACTTCCCCGTTAACCGTTTTGTGTGTTGTTGTTGCTCTTGTTAATAATTGAATCAGTGTATTTAGCTGTTATCCAATACCCCGGTTCTTAATGCTTAGGTTGCTGTGCACTATTCGTTTGTGCGTAATTCATGTCTATACATAAATCAAATCAAATGTATTTATAAAGCCCTTCGTACATCAGCTGATATCTCAAAGTGCTGTACAGAAACCCAGCCTAAAACCCCAAACAGCAAGCAATGCAGGTGTAGAAGCACATTTGATCAACAATGCAAAAGGACAACAGCTTTACAGAGCTGGAGATGCCTTCAGGTGCCTTCAGAAAGTATTCACGCCGCTTGACTTTTACACGCTGCTTGACTTTTACATGCCGCTTGACTTTTACATGCCGCTTGACTTTCCACATGTTACAGCCTGAATTTAACATTTATTACATTGAGATGTTGTGTCACTGGCCTGCACACAATACCCCATAATGTCAAAGTGGAATTATGTTTTTAGACATTTTTTACAAATGAATTACATATGACAAACTGAAATGTCTTGAAACAATAAGCATTAAACCTCTTTGTTGTGGAAAGCCTAAATAAGTAAAGGAGTAAATATTTTATTAAGTCAAATAATGCCTTGATCGCATCTACAGTATATTTGCGCAAAATGTGTGGAACAAAAAGTTCAACATTCACCTTCTGCTACCATTTCGTTCAAGCCATCTATGCATACAATTCGGTGCATATGTTGGACGACAAAAAGAAACGGAATAGACCTAAGCAGAAGGAATAGACCTAAGCAGAAGGAATAGACCTAAGCAGAAGGAATAGACCTAAGCAGAAGGAATAGACCTAAGCATAGGCACAATCCTAGAGGAAAATCTGGTTCCGTCTGCAAGACATTAACCTAAAACATCAAAAATACACGAGTTGCTTACCAAGACTGCATTAAATGTTCTTGAGTGGCTTAGTTACAGTTTTGACTTAAATCAGCTTGTAAATCTATGGCAAAGCTTGAAAATGGCTATCTAGCAATAGTCAACAACCAACTTGACAGAGCATGAAGACTTTTTTAAAGAATAATGTGCTAATATTGTACAATCCAGGTGTTCAAAGCTCTTAGAGACTTACCCAGAAAGACTCACAGCTGTCATCGCTGCCAAATGTGATTCTAAAATGTATTGACTCAGGGTGTGAATAATTATGTAAATAAAATATTTCTGTATTTCATTTTTAATAAATGTGCAAACATTTCTATACACATAATTCCACTTTGACATTATGGGGTATTGTTTGTAGGCCAGTGACAAAATCTAAATTTGATCAATTTTAAATTCAGGCTGTAACACAACAAAAATGTATAAAAAGTCTAGAGGTGTGAATCCTCTCTGAAGGCCACTGTATATTACTAATCTACCTCTCTTTGTTTCCTCATATCTTTCAGGACATGAAAGTTGTTAACCCCTTTACATCTTGCATGGATTTTTCTGTGCCTGATGTTGGGCTTAATTTTTCAGTGCCTGATGTTGGGCTTAATTTTTCAGTGCCTGATGTTGGGCTTAATTTTTCAGTGCCTGATGTTGGGCTTAATTTTTCAGTGCCTGATGTTGGGCTTAATTTTTCAGTGCCTGATGTTGGGCTTAATTTTTCAGTGCCTGATGTTGGGCTTAATTTTTCAGTGCCTGATGTTGGGCTTAATTTTTCAGTGCCTGATGTTGGGCTTAATTTTTCAGTGCCTGATGTTGGGCTTAATTTTTCAGTGCCTGATGTTGGGCTTAATTTTTCAGTGCCTGATGTTGGGCTTAATTTTTCAGTGCCTGATGTTGGGCTTAATTTTTCAGTGCCTGATGTTGGGCTTAATTTTTCAGTGCCTGATGTTGGGCTTAATTTTTCAGTGCCTCTGTTGGAAAAAAACGATAATGTGTGGGTGTGTGCACACACCAATCAGCGTGCTGAATTTGCCATCATGTTGTAAAGAGCCTGGCCACTCTGATGGAACTCATTCTGCCACTGAGTCATCACTTAACAACTACACGTGGATCACGTAAATCAAGTGCTGTTTGCAGGTGAAAATGTCACAGGATGCATTTGCTCCATTGTCAACATGTTTTGTTGGTGGCCCTGTCTTTGAGGGTATTCACAAACTAAGGAGTATGGCTCATCACAAACTTCACAAACCCTGCTGGCTGCTTGACCACTTCAACATGCCATCACCACGCTTCCTCCATTCCTGAAACGTTTGGCTTTAAACTGGCATACCAGTCTGATTTTCACCTCAATTAACACCAGATTTACTTAACAAACGGCACATCTCAATAGGTGGTCCAGGTAAGTCATGACATAGCAAAAGTGTGTGTGTAAATTACTATTATCAGCCAAAGAGATGATTCCAACGGCATTTTCTTCAACTAGGTAACTAATCCTTCTTTTAAGATGCTGAAAAGCTGCTGCATACCGTTTTGTTTGAACAATAGTAGGAGAAAAGACCAGCAAATTAAGTTTTACCAACTGCCCAAGGACCAGATTAGACGAACCTTATGGTTTCAGGCCATTACGATGCTATGACGATGAAAAGCTGTGGGCTCCAGTTACTTGATACATTAATGTGTGTTCAAATCGCCGGCAAGTGACTTGTTTGAATCTAACTAGTTACGTGTATTGCATAAAGCTTGTTTGTTAGCTTGTAGTAAAGACTAGTGAGCTGTATCCGTCCAAATAACAGCTATTATATTCTCCTGCATTTGTAGAAAAAAAACTTTAATTCAATAGAATCAAATAGGAAGAGTATAGTACAGAAATGAACGCGTATCAGAATAAAAACGTCAATAAAAAATAAGTAGGTTCTGATATCGCCATAGGCTACTTTATTTGGTAGGGTTGTCTCCGTAAAGTTGAAAGGACATGTAGGCAAGCCGGCAAGAATATATCTTTCTACATACCTGGACCTTTCAATGGCAAGCAAAGACTAAATAGTTACATGACATATCAAAGTCAAGCGAATTAGTGCTTTTGCGGCACAGTCGATAGCGCGCCGGACCTCGGGCTCGAAGGTCGAGGGTTCGAGACCTGCTCCCTGCTGTTTCATTACACTATATTCTATCAAATAGGCCTCACATAGCAAATTAGCAGTTAAATTCAACACACACAAAAATAAAAACTTCCACTACAAACTGCAGTTGCTACATTAAATGTTTAGACTTATAAATGAATGATAATCAATCAATAAAATTGTATTCATCACATGCAGCGATTAAATGCTTTACCGGGAAATGCTTACGAGTCCTTTCCCAACAATGCAGAGTAAAAAAGTAAGAGAACTTAGCTAAATAAAAAGGAAATATTAACATAATAAAAACAGCAATAACAAGGCTAAATACAAGGAGTACCAGTACCGAGGCATGGATTCTACAAGGTGTCCGAAAGCGTTCCACAGGGATGCTGGCCCATGTTGACTCCAATACTTCACACAGTTGTGTCAAGTTGGCTGGATGTCCTTTGGGTGGTGGACCATTCTGGATACACACTGGAAACTGTTGAGCGTAAAAAAACACAGCAGCGGTGCAGTTTTCGACACAACCTGGTGTGCCTGGCACCTACGACCAAACCCCGTTCAAAAGCACTCAAATATGTTGTCTTGCCCATTCACCTTCTGAATGGCACGCATACACAATCCATGTATCAATTGTCTCAAGGCTTAAAAATCCTTCTTAAACCTGTCTCCCCATCATCTACACTGATTGAAGTGGATTTGCCACATGCGCCGAATACAACAAGTGTAGACCTTACCGTGAAATGCTTACATACAAGCCCTTAACCAACAGTGCAGTTTTAAGAAGAGTTAAGAAAATATTTATCAAATAAACTAAACTAAAAAATAATAAAAAGTAACACAATAACATAACAATAACGAGGCTATTTACAGGGGGTACCGGTACCAAGTCAGTGTACTGGGGTACCGGTTAGAGGTCATTTATACATGTCGGTAGGGGTGAAGTGACTATGCATAGATAATAAACAGCGAGTAGCAGCAGTGTACAAAACAAATGGAGGCCGACCGGGGGTCAATGTAATAGTCTGGTGGCCATTTGATTAATTGTTCAGCAGTCTTATGGCTTGGGGGTAGAAGCTGTTAAGGAGCTTTTTGGTCCTAGACTTGGTGCTCTGGTACTGCTTGCTGTGGGTCACTGGAGTCTTTGACAATTTTATGGGCTTTCCTCTGACACCGCCCAGTATATACACTTCCTTTCAAAGGTTTGGGGTCACTTAGAAATGTCCTTTAAAAAATATTTAAAAATCACCTTTTTTTTTGTCCATTAAAATAACATTAAATTGATTAGAAATACAGTGTAGACATTGCTAATGTTGTAAATTGCTATTGTAGCTGGAAACGGCTGATTTGTAATGGAATATCTACATAGGTGTACAGAGGCCCATTATCAGCAACCATCACACTCCTGTGTTCCAATGGCACGTTGTGTTAGCTCATCCAAGTTTATCATTTTAAAAGGCTAATTGATCATTAGAAAACCGTGTTGCAGTTATGTTAGCACAGCTGACTTGGGCTTGCCGGTGGGCTTTGGTGGGGGAAACTCCACCACATAATCATAAAATCATAAAAGATTTAGATGCACTATTGTAGTGGCTGTTCCACTGGATGTCATAAGGTGTATGCACCAATTTGTAAGTCGCTCTGGATAAGAGCGTCTGCTAAATGACTTAAATGTAAATGTAAAATAATCTTTAAGATAACCAGGTGGTTATCGGCTTGTTTGTTGCCTGAGTCTGGTGGTTGAGGATGAAGCCTTCTTTGGTGCTTTAGGATTAGCACCTGGCTCTTTTCTCTGTTACAAATCAAATCTAATTTTATTTGTTACATACACATGGTTAGCAGTTGTAGCGAAATGCTTGTGCTTCTAGTTCTGACAATGCAGTAATAACCAACGAGTAATCTAACCTAACAATTCACAACAACTACCTTATACACACAAGCGTAAAGGGATGAAGAATATGTACATAAAGATATTTGAATGAGTGATGGTAACTCTACAACATAGCGTGACCGTTAACGCTCCATTACTGCAGTCATTATTAATAAAGTTTGATGGTTTTGAAGAAATCTAAAAGTCTCTCCTTTGATTAGAATAATTACCACGACAATTGTCAGCATTTCTGGTATTGTTACAAAATGGATTTGTCCCAAATGGTTCAGTTGGTAGCACTTGGTGCTTGCAATGCCAGTGTTATAGGTTCGATTCCCTCCGGGACCAGTACGGGGAAAAGTTATAAAATGTATGTGCTCTGGATAAGAGCACGTATGAAATTATTAACATTTTAAAAAATGTATCTAGCCTGCTAATGTTGATATGCTCGCTATGTTTACCACTACTATTGATAAAATGGTTTAACATGCAAAAACACTTCAGTGTTTGAAATAGCTTTTGTCCAGTTACATTAAATAATATATTCTACCAATCTTCTGCTTACTTTTTACTACAAGTTGGGGATTGAAAAATGTGTGTCCAATAATGTAGCTACATATTGTTAATGTTGAAGCAAGTCCACATCTCAGTGCTAGAGGCGTCACTACAGACCCTGGTTCGATTCCAGGCTGTATCACAACAAGCCATGATTAGGAGTACTATAGGGAGGTGCACAATTGGCCCAGCGCCATCCAGGTTAGGGTTTGGCCAGGGTAGGCCTTCATAGTAGAGGACAGAATGCGCAAAACAGTGAAACATGTGTATTGTGAGACTATATAGCCAGGGATAAAATGCAAACAAAGCGTTCACTGCCCACACGCCCTGCTTCGGTGGGTCATTGTCTTTCAAAACATTACATGTGTTCTAAAATAAATCACATGCAGGTCTCGCACTCAATGCCTTTGTTGAGTTTAGGCCACTCACACAGCTCACTAAACTAACCCAGTATAACACTCACACTCACTAACCACACATCATAAACTAACCCAAATTATTACTTCACTATAGGTGTACTTATTTATAACAATAACTATTGCAATAACTAGCTGCTACCACTACTAAACTACCACTGGGCTACAGTCATTTGGCTATTTCACTACCACTGCGTTTACTATTTACTTCCACTGTAACTATTCCACTAACGGCCACTATCCCACTACAACAAATAATACTAGTAGTTGTACTACTACATTAGTCTCCATTTTTCAACACTAGACTCTAGCGATTTAAAAAGTTTAAACTTCTTCCACCTACCATAAAAATACGCCACCCACAACATTTTTCTTGAATAATTACGATTTCTAGTTAGACAATAATTGTAGTTGCTATAGCGCACCATTAGGTGGTCTGTGAGAACTCTGCCGTCGACGGTCCGTAACTTCCTGTTTAGACAAGCGAAAGAGGAAGTATGGCGACAACAGAGCGACTCGGGCCCTCTCGGACCCGAAGAAATAGTAATAAAAACATACTTACAAGGATCAGACATGGACAAATTAGTGGCGGGGGACTTAGTCGAGGCACAGAGGTAAAATACACGTTTATAACTCCTTTCTAAAAGCTGAAATTGTAAGGGTTTGGGACGGAGAAAACCTAGCTAGCTAGGTTGATAGCTAGCTACGTCTACGCGGAACGGAGCGCTGTGCAAACGGCTAGCTAATGTAGTGGAAGTGTATGTAGGTAGTTTTTTTTATTAGCTAGCTAACAAGTTAATATGCTAGCTATTACGTTATCTACTTCACTAAGATGGATGGCTTCCTTGTAGCGGACTAAACTCCACTCCATGGTGAATGAAGTAAAATAAACTTCCATCACCATGTCCGCTAGCTTCCTTGCTGATCACTGGAAAAGTTGTCACAGCAACCCCTCCAGGCTACAGCTATCACATTTTAAACATCAACTGGTATAGCCCTTCAAATTAGGGCAATGACTCGTGTGTGTGTGTATATCTTGTCTGTTTAATATACACTCAGAGGGGGATCACTTATTTATGTACTGCATTTCCCTATCCATGACATTTTCTTGTTCCTATGGTGTTCCCTCCTTGTCCTCAGATGTCTGAGGCCCTACTTCAAGAGAGGGACCATCAGGCCAAGTGGCATGGGATTCCAGTGATGCTGCAGAGACTGTATGACAGCAGTCACCTCAACAGTGACCTCTCCCAGATCCACTCCATTATCAAGGTGCAATAATTACTCTTCCCTGACCTCGTTGGCGTTGTAATGCCCCTCTTTACAGGTGACTGTTTCAGGTTTGTTTTCCTCGTGGTAGCTGTGATGGTGATTGTTGCTGAGCTGACAGATGTTGTTCATGACGGGTTTGTGTTCTCTCTATGGTGTGGTAGGAAGTGGCATCTTTTCTCTCCATGGAGGCAATGTCGTTTGTGACAGAGGAGAGGAGAACAGCACAGGAGTCCACCTCTCCCAACACATACACCTTTGACCTCTTTGGCGGCGTTGATGTGAGTCTCCAACATGTTGGAACAAAGGCATATAGAGCCGACGGTCTTGTCAGTGACCATATTTGCTATGTCAGGGTTTTAATTTCTCCTTTGTCCTCAGTTACTAGTGGAGATTCTGATGAGACCCACCCTGACCACGCAGACCAATTTCCCGAAAAGTAAACCATATTACATTCCTTTGTCATAGTTTTGCAAATGTGAGGAACCAATTTTTTTTTACGCCTTCAATATATATTCTAACATATGTTCTCATTACAGTGAGTGATGACCTCGTCAAGGATTGTTTAAGTGTTCTGTACAATTGTTGTATATGTGTAAGTATCAATGCCTTCGATAAAGTGTTTGAATGCATGTAAGAAATACAGAAATCCTCCCCGTATGATGCCAAACGCTGCATCATATGAAAGTTACATATCATGAAAACTTGATTGCTGACATGCAAAACATTTTGGGACTATGTCAACAATGGACTAATGAAACAAATACCAAAATATTGTTTTTGGGTTGAGTTTTCCTTTAACACTGTCTGACAGAGGATGTCGTCCACCCTCTTTCCTTTCTTTTAGTCGGGGAAGGTTAATCATGAGCTTTCCCTCACTTTCAGATGGAAGGAGTCACTAAAAGTCTGGCATCACGAGATGACTTTGTCATGTTTTTGTTTACGCTCATGTCAAACAAGAAGACATTTTTGCAAACTGCCACATTGATTGAGGACATTCTTGGGGTCAGGAAGGTAAGGATGCATACTATCACTATGTCAGTCCTTACATATTTGCAGTTACCACTGGTCATGGCCAAAAGATTCACGAAAACATTTGTTGTTCCATGCCATTTCAGCAAGCCATGACACCCACCATTTTAGATGAAATGGTTTCTGTAGTTAGAAACAGATAAGGAGCATTCCAGAATAATTTTTCCTTTGCCAGTTTGAAGTGGAATGACCCTAATAACTTGTACCTTCATCTTTATGCTCCAGGAGATGATCCAGCTGGAAGGCATCCCCAACCTGCCCAGTCTGGTCCAGAGCTTCAACCAGCAGCAGCTGGCCAACTTCTGCCGCATCCTATCAGTCACCATCACTGAGCCGGACCTGGGCAACGATGACAAGCACACACTGCTGGCTAAAAACGCCCAGCAGAAGAGCAACCTCTGCCCTTCCCACTCTGAAGTCAACCAGGGTAAGACAGCTCTCACCATCAGACCAGGGAGAGAGAATGGAAGGTGTTGTCACATATAATGATGCTTCATATGACTAGCATTTAATGAAGAAAATCCTTGCAAATGACCTGTCCCTCTATTGCTCAGCGATGAATGAGATTAAAAAATGATGGCTTTGTACTCCTCAATGTTTCCTTAGGACTCAGTTAAAGGGGCAATCTGCAGGAGTTACATCCATTTTTGGACTTCATGGTTAATGATCTATACCTATTGATTATTTCAGAATATAACTTAAATGCCTCATAAGCTTAGTTCAACTGTCGTACCCTATCAGAACCCAAAATATAAGATTGTTTTACTCCGATGTTTGTAAACTAAGTATAATTTTGGTATCTTGGATGGTCAGTCCTTGCATCCATAGCTCTGTTTATGAATTTTAGAGTGGTTGCATTTCTCCAGCCCCATGTTGCAGCTTTTTAGTGAAACAGAGACACTTTCTTATTGTTTTGACTGCTGATTGCCACTTTAATGGGAAACAGTAAATTGATAATGAAATAACCTGGTGTCTCTCTGTGCGCAGGGGTTAAAGTTCTCAGTCACTTTTTTTTTGGGGGGGGGGGGATTATTATTATGTCTTAAAGAAACACCGAAGATCACACTTGAACGTACACAACTAGATGAACATATATAGTTTCAAATACCTGCCCTTTGTTTTGACAAACAAATCAGTCCTAAAAAAACAAGCTGTGATGCCCTCCGTTGAGTTTGTAAATCACGATGTGGCACGCGAGCTGAGATGGACTTAAGTTTCAGTCATTCATGGGATTTCTTTTTGATTGAACACCTGTGTGCATCAGTGGCCCTGCTGAACATCCCGGGCTTCATTGAGCGGCTGTGTAAGCTGGCTACCAGGAAGGTGTCTGAGGCCTCGGGGGCATCCAGCCTGTTGCTGGAGCTTCAGGACTGGTACACCTTGCTGGACAATGCCCTGGTGCTGGACACTCTTATGCAGATGGCCACAGAGGACGCCGAGCAGAGCAGCACAGGTCAGACCAGTAGATAATACATGCACTCTCCCTCACACACATGCCCACACGCCACGCTCCGGTCATCTGAGATATGCTGACGATGTAACGGACCGCTGTTCACTGTTTTCTTACGTCAGTAATACGGTTCAGAATGTGACCCACTTTACAGTCACATGTGGTGTCATAATTTTCAGGGATGTGAACTCGTCACTTTTGGCCATTTTGGTTTCAAAATGAATGTGTAGATCTGTTTTTTTTTTTTTTTAAGTTTTACTTTTTTTTTTTTGTCTGACAAAGTGCAGAGTGTATCACCCACTGGGCTATAAAAGAAATGAGCAAGCAGATCTTCTCCCTGTGTGATCACTAAATAATGGTGTCATAAACTCTTCTTTCTGCTACCGCACGGCAAGCATTATCGGAGCCCCACGTCTAGGACCAAAAGGCTACTTAACAGCTTCTACTCCCAAGCCATAAGACTGCTGAACAATTAATCAAGTGGCCACCAGACTATTTACCTTTGTCTTTACACTGCTGCTACTCTCTGTTTATTATCTATCCATAGTTACTTCACCCCTACCTACATGTACAAATTACCTCAACTAACCTGTACCCCCACACATTGACTCGGTACCGGCACCCCTGAATATAGCCTCGTTATTGTTATTTTATTGTCTTTTTTACTGTAGTTTATTTAGTAAATATTTTCTTACCTCTATTTATTGAACTACATTGTTGGTTAGGGGGTTGTAAGTAAAGATTTCATGGTGAGGTCTACTACACCTGTTGTATTCAGCAGTACACTGTAAGGTCTACTACACCTGTTGTATTCAGCAGTACACTGAAAGGTCTACTACACCTGTTGTATTCAGCAGTACACTGTAAGGTCTACTACACCTGTTGTATTCAGCAGTACACTGAAAGGTCTACTACACCTGTTGTATTCAGCAGTACACTGAAAGGTCTACTACACCTGTTGTATTCAGCAGTACACTGAAAGGTCTACTACACCTGTTGTATTCAGCAGTACACTGAAAGGTCTACTACACCTGTTGTATTCAGCAGTACACTGTAAGGTCTACTACACCTGTTGTATTCAGCAGTACACTGTAAGGTCTACTACACCTGTTGTATTCAGCAGTACACTGAAAGGTCTACTACACCTGTTGTATTCAGCAGTACACTGTAAGGTCTACTACACCTGTTGTATTCAGCAGTACACTGTAAGGTCTACTACACCTGTTGTATTCAGCAGTACACTGTAAGGTCTACTACACCTGTTGTATTCAGCATTTCACTGTAAGGTCTACTACACCTGTTGTATTCAGCAGTACACTGTAAGGTCTACTACACCTGTTGTATTCAGCAGTACACTGAAAGGTCTACTACACCTGTTGTATTCAGCAGTACACTGTAAGGTCTACTACACCTGTTGTATTCAGCAGTACACTGTAAGGTCTACTACACCTGTTGTATTCAGCAGTACACTGTAAGGTCTACTACACCTGTTGTATTCAGCATTTCACTGTAAGGTCTACTACACCTGTTGTATTCAGCATTTCACTGTAAGGTCTACTACACCTGTTGTATTCAGCAGTACACTGAAAGGTCTACTACACCTGTTGTATTCAGCAGTACACTGTAAGGTCTACTACACCTGTTGTATTCAGCAGTACACTGTAAGGTCTACTACACCTGTTGTATTCAGCAGTACACTGTAAGGTCTACTACACCTGTTGTATTCAGCAGTACACTGTAAGGTCTACTACACCTGTTGTATTCAGCAGTACACTGTAAGGTCTACTACACCTGTTGTATTCAGCAGTACACTGTAAGGTCTACTACACCTGTTGTATTCAGCAGTACACTGTAAGGTCTACTACACCTGTTGTATTCAGCAGTACACTGTAAGGTCTACTACACCTGTTGTATTCAGCAGTACACTGTAAGGTCTACTACACCTGTTGTATTCAGCAGTACACTGTAAGGTCTACTACACCTGTTGTATTCAGCAGTACACTGTAAGGTCTACTACACCTGTTGTATTCAGCAGTACACTGAAAGGTCTACTACACCTGTTGTATTCAGCAGTACACTGTAAGGTCTACTACACCTGTTGTATTCAGCATTTCACTGTAAGGTCTACTACACCTGTTGTATTCAGCATTTCACTGTGAGGTCTACTACACCTGTTGTATTCAGCAGTACACTGTAAGGTCTACTACACCTGTTGTATTCAGCAGTACACTGTAAGGTCTACTACACCTGTTGTATTCAGCAGTACACTGAAAGGTCTACTACACCTGTTGTATTCAGCAGTACACTGAAAGGTCTACTACACCTGTTGTATTCAGCAGTACACTGAAAGGTCTACTACACCTGTTGTATTCAGCAGTACACTGAAAGGTCTACTACACCTGTTGTATTCAGCAGTACACTGAAAGGTCTACTACACCTGTTGTATTCAGCAGTACACTGAAAGGTCTACTACACCTGTTGTATTCAGCAGTACACTGAAAGGTCTACTACACCTGTTGTATTCAGCAGTACACTAAGGTCTACTACACCTGTTGTATTCAGCAGTACACTGAAAGGTCTACTACACCTGTTGTATTCAGCAGTACACTAAGGTCTACTACACCTGTTGTATTCAGCAGTACACTAAGGTCTACTACACCTGTTGTATTCAGCAGTACACTAAGGTCTACTACACCTGTTGTATTCAGCAGTACACTGTAAGGTCTACTACACCTGTTGTATTCAGCAGTACACTAAGGTCTACTACACCTGTTGTATTCAGCAGTACACTAAGGTCTACTACACCTGTTGTATTCAGCAGTACACTGTAAGGTCTACTACACCTGTTGTATTCAGCAGTACACTGTAAGGTCTACTACATCTGTTGTATTCAGCAGTACACTGTAAGGTCTACTACATCTGTTGTATTCAGCAGTACACTGTAAGGTCTACTACATCTGTTGTATTCAGCAGTACACTGTAAGGTCTACTACACCTGTTGTATTCAGCAGTACACTGTAAGGTCTACTACACCTGTTGTATTCAGCAATACATTAAGGTCTACTACACCTGTTGTATTCAGCAGTACACTAAGGTCTACTACACCTGTTGTATTCAGCTGTACACTAAGGTCTACTACACCTGTTGTATTCAGCAGTACACTGTAAGGTCTACTACACCTGTTGTATTCAGCAGTACACTGTAAGGTCTACTACACCTGTTGTATTCAGCAGTACACTGTAAGGTCTACTACACCTGTTGTATTCAGCAGTACACTGTAAGGTCTACTACACCTGTTGTATTCAGCAGTACACTGTAAGGTCTACTACACCTGTTGTATTCAGCAGTACACTGTAAGGTCTACTACACCTGTTGTATTCGGCGCATGTGACAAATAGCATTTGATTTTTTTGATGTTTCTCATATCCAAATTAATGACTGAGCACAAATCAAAATCAAATTGTATTAGTCACATGCACCTAATACAACAGGTGTAGGTAGACCTTACAGTGAAATGCTTACTTAGGAGCCCCTAACCAAAAATGCAGTTTCCAAAAATACGCATAAGAATAAGAGATAAATGTAACAGAATGCATCCCTACGCCTTATACAAATAGCTCATCAGAGTTCAGAGTGATGTCAGCTATGTCATATCAGAATGAGTTTTGGGTTTGAGCAGCCAGCCACATCCCCTAACCAGGCATTATCCTACTCAGCTGTGGACAGACAACATCATCCCCTAACCAGCCATTATCCTACTCAGCTGTGGACAGACAGCATCATCCCCTAACCAGCCATTATCCTACTCAGCTTTGGACAGACAGCATCATCCCCTAACCAGCCATTATCCTACTCGGCTGTGGACAGTCAGCATCATACCCTAACCAGCCATTATCCTACTCAGCTGTGGACAGTCAGCATCATACCCTAACCAGCCATTATCCTACTCAGCTGTGGACAGTCAGCATCATCCCCTAACCAGCCATTATCCTACTCAGCTGTGGACAGTCAGCATCATCCCCTAACCAGCCATTATCCTACTCAGCTGTGGACAGTCAGCATCATCCCCTAACCAGCCATTATCCTACTCAGCTGTGGACAGTTGGCATCATCCCCTAACCAGCCATTACCCTACTCAGCTGTGGACAGTCAGCATCATACCCTAACCAGCCATTATCCTACTCAGCTGTGGACAGTTAGCATCATCCCCTAACCAGCCATTATCCTACTCAGCTGTGGACAGTCAGCATCATACCCTAACCAGCCATTATCCTACTCAGCTGTGGACAGTCAGCATCATCCCCTAACCAGCCATTATCCTACTCGGCTGTGGACAGTCAGCATCATACCCTAACCAGCCATTACCCTACTCATCTGTTCTTTCTGCTCATCTCCCATCAGTTTTAAAGTGTTATTTAGCCATGATGGTGGTCTGGTTGTTCTGTTACATTTTTTAATTATTGGAGCGGCTCACAGCGCGAGCGTAGTAAATACATATATCTTTTTAATAGCTTCTGTAAGAACAAGGAGGGCAGTCTGACTAGGCTGAGTGCCATAGAGGAAAACGGAGCACAGACAGTCATTCTCGTGCCTTTACATCACTGAAAACCAAACCTCCGGAACTACCTTCTCCCCTGTTCTACCTCGAATTGTCGCTCATTTTATATTTCTAAACTACTCGAGGGCTACTCAAACAACCTTGTTTGGTCATGTTACCTGGATAGCTAACGAATAACAAGCTACGTTGGCTTAGGACTGCATAATATATTAGCAGTGTCACGATACTACTCTATCGTGATATTTGGCCTGGTGTGTCACATTGTTAGTCAAAATATTGTTATTGTGATGACTCGGAAAATAGGCATCTTACAACTTTTCTTGGATTTAACTGAAATGTTGTCACCTTTTTTGAGTCCCTCACCAGTTATCATCCCTGAATCTTAATGTGTGTCTTTCTCAGAGTCGCCAGACGAGAGCTCTCTGGTCACCAGTCCTCTCAGGCACAGTCTGCCCCAGTCCATGAAGATCGTCCATGAGATCATGTACAAGGTGGAGGTTCTCTATGTGCTCTGTGTGCTCCTCATAGGCCGCCAGAGGAACCAGGTGAGACAGATAGCTGGACTTGCTTCAATCAGTAACTGAGATTGTAAAGTCTTTCCACTGTGCCTCTGCATTCCTTGCCTTTTGTGGTTTTAGGTTGGTTGTCTGTTAAGTTCTTTGACATCTGCTGATGTAAAGTTAGGCAGTAAGTCCTGGGGGGGTGGTGTATGGCCAATATACCACAGCTAATGGCTGTTCTTATGCAGGATGCAACGGGGAGTGCCTGGATACAGCATTTAGCTGTGGTATATTGGCCATATACCACAAACCCCTGGGATGCCGTATTGCTATTATGAAGTGGTTACTAATGGAATTAGACCAATAAAAATAACCTGTCTGGTCGTACCTGTGATATACAGTCTGGGCTTTATAGAATGTAAAGATATGGTGCCTTGTAAACAGGTTCACAGAATGCTTGCAGAGTTCAAACTGATTCCAGGTCTCAACAACCTGTTTGACAAGCTGATCTGGAGAAAGCAGACGTCCACCCACGTCCTCCACGGCCAGAACCAGAACTGTGACTGCAGCCCGGTAAGATGACCTCTCTGCTCTGGGAATGAACTCAATGGCACTGTAACACTAAGCACCTCTATTGCAGCCCTCACTGGTTCATCCTCTCTCGATCTCACTCACACAGGAGATCTCCTTTAAAATCCATTTTCTACGACTACTCCAGAGCTTCAGCGACCATCATGAGTGAGTTTAGTACAGACAGTATGATTTAAACTGTATTTCTGTGGAATTAGACATATAGTCTGGTACTGAGTTTGGTACCATCATGTTCAGTGACTCTGTCATTTGGATCATGTCTGTTCTTTCCTCCTCCCTCTCAGGAACAAGTATCTCCTCTTGAATGCCCAGGAGCTGAATGAGCTCAGTGCCATCTCTCTGAAGGCCAACATCCCTGAGGTGGAGGCTCTCGTCAACACGGACAGGTTGGGCTGTTAGCTAGGCAGGGGTACAGGGATGGACGACATTTTGTGTTTCTGAATTTGACAAATCCTCCATTGCGTTGGATATTTTCTCTCTATATATATAGAAATCTAATCTGTGATGGTAAAAAGGGCCTCCTGACACGGCTACTTTCAGTCATGAAGAAAGAACCGGCCGAATCCTCATTCAGGTGAGTGTGTGTTGACTCCAGGAGTTAATTAGGGAAACGTCATCAAGTATAGAAAGAGGAAGACAAGGGTTAAACCCCTGTCTGTCTGTAGGTTCTGGCAGGCGAGGGCGGTGGAGAGCTTCCTGAGAGGATCCACCTCCTACGCTGACCAGGTGTTCTTGCTCAAGAGAGGCCTGCTGGAGGTACGGAGGCTGTTGCCAAGCCAGCGAAGCCACACACACCTATGATACAACCGCCTTCAAGTCTTCATTTAAAACCTCCTATTAAATCCCTGTCCTCTCTGTCCTTCCAGCACATCCTGTTCTGCATCATAGACAGCGGCTGTAAGTCCAGGGATGTGCTGCAGAGTTACTTTGACCTGCTGGGGGAACTCATGAAGTTCAACATCGACTCCTTCAAGAGGTTCAATAAATACGTCAACACGGAGGAGAAGGTAGGACACTGCCCAGGGGAGAGGCACTTCAAAAGAATGAGGATCAGACCGATGGAAAGGGAGTGCAGTCCACTTTCTAGCTTAACCCTAGACATCACTTCCTTTTAATACATGTTTGGTTTCATTTCTGCTTCCTGTGTTAGTTCCAGACGTTCATGACGCAGATCAACAGCTCTCTGGTGGACTCCAACATGCTGGTGCGCTGTATCATCCTGTCCCTGGACCGCTTCGAGAGCCAGACTGACGATGTGAGAGGTAGGTCCATAGTCTTGGGCCCAGCGGTGAACACTTTTGTGGCTGTAGAAACGTGTTAATCCTCAAGAGTCGACTGACTCTACGGCCCCCACCAGTGTCTGGATTCATCTGAAGTCTGTACCATCAATGTGCCAACTTCTGTTTGTAGCGTCCGAACCGTTTGGGTTACAAACTAACTCACAAACACTGTGGTGTTCTCCGTTTTGCTCTATGATCCGGGACTTGTCTGAAGGTAACCAGTTTAAAAACATTGATGGAAGTATGAAGGTCGTTTAGTGGCAACCTAAAAAAAAAAGTTAAATATGTGTAAAATAATTATACGCACACACACACCATAGGGATGGTGCCAGGTTTCCTCCAGATGTGACGCTTGTCATTCAGACCAGATAGTTCAATCTTGGTTTCATCAGACCAGAGAATCTTAGGTGACTTTTGGCAAACTCCAAGCGGGCTGTCATGTGCCATTTCACGGAGGAGTGGCTTCCCTCTGGCCACTTACCATAAAGGCCTGATTGGTAGAGTGCTCCAAAGATGGTTGTTCTTCTGGAAGGTTCTCCCATTTCCACACCTCACTGACCAAGGCCCTTCTCCCCCGATTGCTCAGTTTGGCCAGGCAACCTGCTCTAGGAAGAGTCTTGGTGGTTCCAAACTTCTTCCATTGTGTTCTTGGGGACCTTCAATGCTGCAGAAATATTTTGCTACCCTTCCCCAGATCTGTGCCTCGACACAATCCTGTCTCGGAGCTCTACGGACAATTCCTTCCACCTCATGGTTTGGTTTTTGCTCTGACTTGTACTGTCAACTGTGGGACCTTATATAGACAGGTGTGTGTCTTTCCAAATCATGTCCAATCAATTGAATGTACCACAGGTAGACTCCAATCAAGTTGTAGAAACATCTCAAGGATGATCAATGGAAACAGGATGCACCTGAGCTCAATTTCGAGTCTCATAGCAAAGGGTCTGAATACTTAGGTAAATAATGTATTTATTTTTTTATTTTTTGGGGTATGAATATTTTTTTAATCCATTTTAGAATAACGCTGTAACATAACAAAATGTGGAATATGTTTTATATATTTTCCACGTTGTTACGTTACAGCCTTATTCTAAAATGGATTAAAAATATATCCTCAGCAATCTACACACAATACCCCATAATGACAAAGGGAAAACGGGTTTATAATAATATATAGTTTATATAGCTTATCTCCTAGATATAGGACAGACGTCAAAACCTTGTTACTTATGATTTTATTTTGGGATTTGTTGTTGTTGTTGCCATCTTATGAATGTGTTATTCAATGTGTTTCTAAAGGCCAAAATGCACATTTTATTAAATCATTCTAAATCCAATAGCTAAATGATCCATAGAATGACCACCTTAAAACAATTCCATGCATCAGCTTTAGAACCCCCACAACAGCATTGACTTTTAAGAATGAACCAGGCAGTCATTGTCAATATGAATCTGTTCTTTATTTGACCAGTCTGGTAAAATAAAGGTAAAATGAAAGTAAGCCCACTTGAAGCATCAGGATGCTTTGAAGTAGTGAAATATTCCCACTGGGCACAGACATCAGTTCAACGTCCAGTTTTGATTTACATTTGGTTGAGTTGTCAACTAATGTGAGTTCAACAAAACATGACACCATGTCATTGGCTTTAGGTTCAAAGATGGTTAAAAATAAGACTAGTTTCCCCATGTTGATTCAATGTCATATACAGACCTTTTGCCACATTTCAGGCTTCAAACGTAAAGATATAAAACTGTATTTTTTTTGTGAAGAATCAACAACAAGTGGGACACAATCATGAAGTGGAACGACATTTATTGGATATTTCAAACTTTTTTTAACAAATCAAAAACTGAAAAATTGGGTGCGTAAAATTATTCAGCCCCCTTAAGTTAATACTTACGCGCCACCTTTTGCTGCGATTACAGCTGTAAGTCGCTTGGGGTATGTCTCTATCAGTTTTGCACATCGAGAGACTGAAATTTATTCACATTCCTCCTTGCAAAACAGCTCGAGCTCAGTGAGGTTGGATGGAGAGCATTTGTGAACAGCAGTTTTCAGTTCTTTCCACAGATTCTTGATTGGATTCAGGTCTGGACTTTGACTTGGCCATTCTAACACCTGGATATGTTTATTTTTGAACCATTCCATTGTAGATTTTGCTTTATGTTTTGGATCATTGTCTTGTTGGAAGACAAATCTCCGTCCCAGTCTCAGGTCTTTTGCAGACTCCAGGTTTTCTTCCAGAATGGTCCTGTATTTGGCTCCATCCATCTTCCCATCAATTTTAACCATCTTCCCTGTCCCTGCTGAAGAAAAGCAGGCCCAAACCATGATGCTGCCACCACCATGTTTGACAGTGGGGATGGTGTGTTCAGGGTGATGAGCTTGTGTTGCTTTTACGCCAAACATAACGTTTTGCATTGTTGGCAAAAAGTTCAATTTTGGTTTCATCTGACCAGAGCACCTTCTTCCACATGTTTGGTGTGTCTCCCAGGTGGCTTGTGGCAAACTTTAAACAATACTTTTTATGGATATCTTTAAGAAATGGCTTTCTTCTTGCCACTCTTCCATAAAGGCCAGATTTGTGCAATATACGACTGATTGTTGTCCTATGGACAGAGTCTCCCACCTCAGCTGTAGATCTCTGCAGTTCATCCAGAGTGATCATGGGCCTCTTGGCTGCATCTCTGATCAGTCTTCTCCTTGTATGAGCTGAAAGTTTAGAGGGACGGCCAGGTCTTGGTAGATTTGCAGTGGTCTGATACTCCTTCCATTTCAATATTATCGCTTGCACAGTGCTCCTTGGGATGTTTAAAGCTTGGGAAATCTTTTTGTATCCAAATCCGGCATTAAACTTCTTCACAACAGTATCTCGGACCTGCCTGGTGTGTTCCTTGTTCTTCATGATGCTCTCTGCGCTTTTAACAGACCTCTGAGACTATCACAGTGCAGGTGCATTTATACGGAGACTTGATTACACACAGGTGGATTGTATTTATCATCATTAGTCATTTAGGTCAACATTGGATCATTCAGAGATCCTCGCTGAACTTCTGGAGAGAGTTTGCTGCACTGAAAGTAAAGGGGCTGAATAATTTTGCACGCCCAATTTTTCAGTTTTTGATTTGTTAAAAAAGTTTGAAATATCCAATAAATGTCGTTCCACTTCATGATTGTGTCCCACTTGTTGTTGATTCTTCACAAAAAAATACATTTTTATATCTTTGTTTGAAGCCTGAAATGTGGCAAAAGTTCGCAAAGTTCAAGGGGGCCGAATACTTTCGCACTGTACATTTTTTTTTTAGGTTGAAGTGACGTGGAAACAACATTGATTCAACCAGTGGGTTATGTCTACTCTTGGTGTTTGTAGAAATCCACCTCTGACTCCTCCATGTCTCTGTCTGTCTGTTTCGCTGTCTGTCTGTTTCGCTGTCTGTCTGTTTCGCTGTCTGTCTGTCTCGCTGTCTGTCTGTCTCGCTGTCTGTCTCTGTTTGTGTGTCTCTGTCTCTCTTTGTCTGTGTCTGCCCTGTAGTTGTGGAGGTGCTGTCAGAGTGCAGTCTGTTGTCCTACATGGTCCGCGTGGAGAATAGACTAACCATCCTCTTCAGGCTCGTCAACATCATCAACGTGCAGACGCTCACACAGGCAAGGAATCCCCCTATCCCATCGTCTGTTGTCGGGTGTACAGTAATGCTAATGACTGTCAAGGCATTGTATCCTCCTTCTAGCGATCGTAGACTTTACATTCCTCTATTTCTTGTTTCTCATATTGAGACATACACTTGTCTGGATCATCTACATGTTAACAGACTGTGATCCTTTCCCTTCTGTTTGATGGTGGCTGGACCCTACCAATGTTAGGAGAATGTGAGCTGTCTGAACACCAGCCTGGTGGTATTGATGCTGGCCAGGAGACGGGGTAAGCTGTCCTTCTACCTCAACGCCCTGAGAGAGAAGGAGTACACAGAGAAATACCCCGGCTGCCTGCTCAACAACTTCCACAACCTGCTGTGCTTTTGGCAGCGCCACTACCTCAACAAGGACAAGGACAGTACCTGTCTGGAGAACGTGAGTGTCCTCCCCAATGCGCTCACACACACACACACCGACCGTTGTTCCTTGAATGCTGCCTACTCTATGGTGGTGTTCTGTATTAGGTTACCTGTAAACTAAACCATGTTCTATTGTGGTTGACTGACTTACTGTTGTATTTCTCTCTTTGGGTTAAATGAGGAAACACATTTCTGTTGAATGCATTCAGTCGTGCAACTGACTAGATATCCCCTTTCCCTGTCTATATCATTCTCTCTCCTATAACTCTCTCTCTCTCCTATAACTCTCTCTCTCTCCTACCACTCTCTCCCCTCATACCATTCTCTCTCTCCCTCTCTTACCATTCTCTCTCTCTCTCCCCTCGTACCATTCTCTCTCCCCTCGTACCATTCTCTCTCTCTCTACCCTTGTACCATTCTCTCTCTCTCTACCCTTGTACCATTCTCTCTCTCTCCCCTTGTACCATTCTCTCTCTCCCCCGTACCATTCTCTCTCTCTCTCCCTCCATACCATTCTCTCTCTCTCCCTCCATACCATTCTCTCTCTCTCTCTCCCCCCTCGTACCATTCTCTCTCTCTCTCCCTCCATACCATTCTCTCTCTCTCTCCCCTCGTACCATTCTCTCTCTCTCTTCCCCGTACCATTCTCTCTCTCTCTTCCCCTCGTACCATTCTCTCTCTCTCTCCCCATTCCGTACCATTCTTCTCTCTCTCTCTCCCTGTACCATTCTCTCTCTCTCTCTCCCTCTACCATTCTCTCTCTCTCTCTCTCTCCCTGTACCATTCTCTCTCTCTCCCCTCGTACCATTCTCTCTCTCTCTCTCTCCCCTTGCCATTGTCCTCTCTCTCCCCCCGTACCATTCTCTCTCTCTCTCCCTCCTACCATTCTCTCCCTTGTACCATTCTCTCTCTCTCTCCCCGTACCATTCTCTCTCTCTCTCCCCTTCCTACCATTCTCTCCCCTTGTACCATTCTCTCTCTCTCCCCCCGTACCATTCTCTCTCTCTTTCCCCGTACCATTCTCTCTCTCTTTCCTACCATTGATTCTCTCCCTTGTACCATTCTCTCTCTCCCCCTGTACCATTCTCTCTCTCTCCCTCCTCCCTCGTACCATTGTCTCTCTCTCTCCCCCGTACCATTCTCTCTCTCCCCTGTACCATCTCTCTCCCCCGTACCATTCTCTCTCTCTACCATTCTCTCCCCCCCTCGTACCATTCTCTCTCTCTCTCCCCCGTACCATTCTCTTCTCTCCCCATTCTCTCCCCTTGTCTCCCCCTCTCCCCCCGTACCATTGTCTCTCTCTCTCCCCTCCCCGTACCATTGTCTCTCTCTCTCCCCCCGTACCATTGTCTCTCTCTCTCCCCCGTACCATTGTCTCTCTCTCTCCCCCCCGTACCATTGTCTCTCTCTCTCCCCCCGTACCATTGTCTCTCTCTCTCCCCCCCCCTTACCATTGTCTCTCTCTCCCCCGTACCATTGTCTCTCTCTCTCCCCCCGTACCATTGTCTCTCTCCCCTCCCCCCTCCCCTCGTACCATTGTCTCTCTCTCTCTCCCCCCCCCTCGTACCATTGTCTCTCTCTCCCCCCCGTACCATTCTCTCTCTCTTCTCTCTCTCCCCCGTACCATTGTCTCTCTCTCTCTCCCCCGTACCATTCTCTCTCTCTCTCTCCCCCCCCTCGTACCATTCTCTCTCTCTCTCTCCCCCCGTACCATTGTCTCTCTCTCTCCCCTCGTACCATTCTCTCTCCCCCTCCCCCTCGTACCATTCTCTCTCTCCCCCCCCTCGTACCATTCTCTCTCTCTCTCCCTCCCTCGACTCTCTCTCTCCCCCCGTACCATTCTCTCTCTCTCTCTCCCCTCGTACCATTCTCTCTCTCTCTCTCCCCTCGTACCATTCTCTCTCTCTCTCTCCCCTCGTACCATTCTCTCTCTCTCCAATCTGCAACAGAGCTCCTGTATCCTCTTCACCTATTGGAAGGAGACTGTGTCGGTTCTGTTGGACTCAGACCGGACTTCACTATGTGCCATAGCCAGCTACATCGATGAGGCCTACATGGATCTGGGAAGAGACTTTCTGGAAGTTTAGTCCCTGGGAAGCCGTCTCTGGAAAAGGGAAAAGATGGGGGGATGGAAAGAAGAGAGAAAAGAGGAGGGGCAATGTCTCAATCACCTGAAGACTGAACAGATCTGAGAGCTCACTTCTTCACATAGCTGTTATTCAGGGATCCATCGGTGTACAGAATGACTGTGTGCACAGTTTTGGGCATGTGTATGTATTTTTGCATTTGTGTGTGTGTGTGTGGATATGCTTTAGTGGGTGTGTGAGTATTGGCTGTAGGAGTGGATGCGTATGCTTGTGTCGTGTGTGTGTGTGTGTGTCTAGCAGTGGAGGCTGGGGAGAGGAGTTATAGGAGGACGAGCTCATTGTAGTGGCTGGAATGGAATAAATGGATTGGGTTAAACGTGGTTTCCGTATGTTTGTGTTTGATACTGGTCCATTTATTCCATTCCAGACATTACAATGAGCCTGTCCTCCTATAGCTCCTCCCACCAGCCTCATCTGGTGCATAGCTGTGTTGGGGTGTGTCACATGCTGGAGTTTCCATTCTGTTTTATCTGTGGGGGGAAACAGTCAGCCAATCAGCAGCCTTTCACTAACAGAAGGGAGATTTCTCGTACCCGGTTGTCACTAGTTACCACAGCCACAAAGTCATAACCCCCTGCCTATTTCTCTCATTTTTATTTTTAAAATGGAATTTCAAACCTAACTTTAACCACACTGCTAACCTTATGTCTAATCTTAAATTAGGACTAAAATGCTCATTTTTGTTTATATTAATTACGTTATAGTCCATGTAGTCTTTGTGTTTGTGATAACTAGTGGAAACCTTCCTACCCTCTGGCAAAACAAACGACGGTCCAACTTCATATTGAGTGGTACCAAAACCCTGCATTTACATGGTAATTACACTGGCAGATATAGTGGGTACATATACACGGTTAGTACTTACAACTGGTATACCTGTTTGGATGCTAGTGTAATAGTCAAACACGAAGGTGTTTTAACACAATCCATTTTGAATTTGTTTGCAGATATAAAGCATGTTAAATACATTTTGTTGTCCAGTCAACAGTCAAGTACACCAACACGGAAAAGAACATTACTCTGTATCTAACGGTATCTAATTACCATGTCAAAATGTTTTAGCGACATTTAATACAAGTGGGACCAAAACATTGATATTTAAAGGGACAAGCAATTGTTTTATTTTGGTGGTCTAAAAAGGGACTCTATATTTAAAGAAATAATAAAGTATTTAGGCGAAGGACAAGGTCGATACAAGGCTCTGGAACATGGACTCGCCAGAAGCGGTCCGACAACACAGGAGACCTGACTGGCCATCCTAAAATAACGTTAGGAAAGATGTTTAACTTATGGCACGAGGATACGAGACTCCCTGTTTCAGAATGTGTATCTGTATGTGACACTGGGCTTATGTCTGAGCTCTTCTCAGAAAGTGAGTGAGAGTATGTGTGTGTTCATCTAATACACAGGTAAGTATCTGTAACTTCACTTTGTCAAGCGAATGAGATAAATAATAGAACACCACTTTGGATTTGTCTTTTTACTTAAGTGCTTTAATTCACTACAACACATGGATGTAAAGTACTATCTATTGTTGACAATGGACAGTCCTGTCAAAAGGCTATTTAAGTATTTAATCTTTTAACATGGCGTTGGTTTGTGTTAGTCTTATCACAAATCATTGCTATTTGAACACACATGTCAAATACTTAACACCCATTGCAGTCATCTGAAAGCACAAGAGTTTAATCAAGGAGTACTAGCAGGCCTCCACTTCATTCTGCAAGCAGACTTAAGTCAGGCCTGAGACGAGACCACTCAAGAACACTCCACACGTCTTGGAAAGACATTTCAGAAGATGGATGGGTTGTCCTGTTACATTTTACCTGGGCTTTGCTAGTTTCATATTTCTTTAGATCCTAACAAACTCCCCAGTCCCTGCCGATGACAAGCATACCCATAACATGATGCTGCAGCCCACAATATTTGTAAACTTCACTCTGTTGTATTGAACTTGATCCCCTACTGTCGTTTTTATTTTAGGCCAAAAAGTTCATTTATTTGCAGGTTTTAACAGCCTTGTTGCAAACAGAATGTATTTTTTTAACACAGGCTTCTTTCTTTACACTTTGTCATACAGGCCAGTAATATGAAGTGAATGCAATGTTGTTGATCCTTTTAGTATGTTCAAGTATTGTGGTGTCAGCATCATGTTATGGGTATGCTTGTCATCGGCAGGAACTGGGGAATTAGGATGAAAATAAATATGAAAGGAGCAAAGCCCACCTCAGTCCTAACCTAACCCTGGGATAGGTTTTATATTTCTGTGGGACAATTACACACATGTTTATGCAAAAGACATACCAGCATGGCTTTCCAAGAGGTGTTGATTGGTTTAGTCTCAGTCCTGACTTAAATTTGCTTAAAACAAGATCTAAATATCGCTGTCTATCAATGAACCCGAACCAAATTTACTGAGCAATTTTAACAAAAATGCTGGATATACGGTGTATTCGGAAGATATTCAGACCACTTGACTTTTTCTACATTTCGTTACGTTACAGCTGTATTCTAAAATTGACAAGAAAACTAATTTTCCTTCTCAATCTACACACAATACCCCCATAATGACAAAGCGAAAACAGGTTTTAATACAATTTAGCAAATGTATAACAAAAAAAGATGCCTAAGTATGCAGACCCTTTGCTATGAGCCTCGAAATTGAGCTCAGGTGCATCCTGTTTCCATTGATCATCCTTGAGATGTTTCTACAACTTGATTGGAGTCCACCTGTGGTAAATTTAATTGATTGGACAGGCACACACCTGTATAATAAACGTCCCCTCAGTTGACAGAACATGTCAGAGTAAAAACCAAGCCATGAGGTTGAAGGACTTGTCTGTAGAGCTCTGAGGCAGGATTGTGTTGAGGCATAGATCTGGGGAAGGGTACCAAAACATGTATGCAGCATTGAAGGTCCTCAAGAACACAGTGGCCTCCATCATTCATAAATGGAAGAAGTTAGGAACCACCAAGACTCTTCCTAGAGCTGGCCGCCCGGGAAAACTGAGCAATCGGGAGAAGGGCCTTGGTAAGGAACCAAGAACCTGATGGTCAATCTGACAGAGCTCCAGAGTTCCTATGTGGAGATGGGTGACCCTTCCAGAAGGACAACCATCTCTGCAGCACTTCACCAATCAGGCCTTTATGATAGAGTGGCCAGACAGAAGCCACTCCTCAGTAAAAGGCACATGACAGCCCACTTGGAGTTTGAGAAAAGGCACCTAAAGACTCTGAGACCATGAGAAACAAAATTCTCTAGTCTGATGAAACCAATATTGAACTCTTTGGCCTAAATGGCAAGTGTCACATCTGGAGGAAACCTGGCACCATCCCTACGGTGAAGCATGGTGGTGGCAGCATCATGCTGTTGGGATGTTTTTCAGTGGCAGGAAAACCTGCTCCAGAGCGCTCAGGACCTTAGACTAGGTTGAAGGTTCACCTTACAACAGGACAATGACCCTAAGCACACAGCCAAGATGATGCAGGAGTGGCTTCCGGACAACTCTCTGAATGTCCTTGAGTGGCCAAGCCAGAGCCAGGACTTGAACCTGATCGAACATCTCTGGAGAGACCTGAAAATAGCCATGCAGCGACGCTCCCCATCCAACCCGACAGAGCTTGAGAGGATCTGCAGAGAAGAATGGGAGAAACTCCCCAAATACAGGTGTGCCAAGCTTGTAGCGTCAAACCCCAGAAAACGTGATGCTGTAATCACTGCCAAAGGTGCTTCAACAAAGAACTGAGTAAAGGGTCTGGATACTTATGTAAATGTGACATATCAGTTTTATATTTTTAATAAATTAGCAAAACATTCTAAAAACCTGTTTTTGCTTTGTCGTAATGGGGTATCTTTCTGGTAAGAAGAGTGGCGGGGGCGTATGCCTCATGACTAACGAGACATGGTGTGATGAAGGAAACATACAGGAACTCAAATCCTTCTGTTCACCTGATTTAGAATTCCTCACAATCAAATGTAGACCGCATTATCCACCAAGAGAATTCTCTTCGATTATAATCACAGCCGTATATATCCCCCCCCCAAGCAGACACATCGATGGCTCTGAACAAACTTTATTTAACTCTTTGCAAACTGGAAACCATTTATCCGGAGCCTGCATTCATTGTAGCTGGGGATTTTAACAAAGCTAATCTGAAAACAAGACTCCCTAAATTTTATCAGCATATCGATTGCGCAACCAGGGGTGGTAAAACCCTGGATCATTGTTACTCTAACTTCCGCGACGCATATAAGGCCCTGCCCCACCCCCCTTTCGGAAAAGCTGACCACGACTCCATTTTGTTGATCCCTGCCTACAGGCAGAAACTCAAACAAGAGGCTCCCACGCTGAGGTCTGTCCAACGCTGGTCAGACCAAGCTGACTCCACACTCCAAGACTGCTTCCATCACGTGGACTGGGACATGTTTCGTATTGCGTCAGATAAAAATATTGACGAATACGCTGATTCGGTGTGCGAGTTCATTAGAACGTGCGTCGAAGATGTCGTTCCCATAGCAACGATAAAAACATTCCCTAACCAGAAACCGTGGATTGATGGCAGCATTCGCGTGAAACTGAAAGCGCGAACCACTGCTTTTAATCAGGGCAAGGTGTCTGGCAACATGACTGAATACAAACAGTGCAGCTATTCCCTCCGCAAGGCTATTAAACAAGCTAAGCGTCAGTACAGAGACAAAGTGGAATCTCAATTCAACGGCTCAGACACAAGAGGCATGTGGCAGGGTCTACAGTCAATCACGGACTACAAGAAGAAACCCAGCCCAGTCACGGACCAGGATGTCTTGCTCCCAGGCAGACTAAATAACTTTTTTGCCCGCTTTGAGGACAATACAGTGCCACTGACACGGCCTGCAACGAAAACATGCGGTCTCTCCTTCACTGCAGCCGAGGTGAGTAAGACATTTAAACGTGTTAACCCTCGCAAGGCTGCAGGCCCAGACGGCATCCCCAGCCGCGCCCTCAGAGCATGCGCAGACCAGCTGGCCGGTGTGTTTACGGACATATTCAATCAATCCCTATACCAGTCTGCTGTTCCCACATGCTTCAAGAGGGCCACCATTGTTCCTGTTCCCAAGAAAGCTAAGGTAACTGAGCTAAACGACTACCGCCCCGTAGCACTCACTTCCGTCATCATGAAGTGCTTTGAGAGACTAGTCAAGGACCATATCACCTCCACCCTACCTGACACCCTAGACCCACTCCAATTTGCTTACCGCCCAAATAGGTCCACAGACGATGCAATCTCAACCACACTGCACACTGCCCTAACCCACCTGGACAAGAGGAATACCTATGTGAGAATGCTGTTCATCGACTACAGCTCGGCATTCAACACCATAGTACCCTCCAAGCTCGTCATCAAGCTCGAGACCCTGGGTCTCGACCCCGCCCTGTGCAACTGGGTACTGGACTTCCTGACGGGCCGCCCCCAGGTGGTGAGGGTAGGCAACAACATCTCCTCCCCGCTGATCCTCAACACGGGGGCCCCACAAGGGTGCGTTCTGAGCCCTCTCCTGTACTCCCTGTTCACCCACGACTGCGTGGCCACGCACGCCTCCAACTCAATCATCAAGTTTGTGGACGACACAACAGTGGTAGGCTTGATTACCAACAACGACGAGACGGCCTACAGGGAGGAGGTGAGGGCCCTCGGAGTGTGGTGTCAGGAAAATAACCTCACACTCAACGTCAACAAAACTAAGGAGATGATTGTGGACTTCAGGAAACAGCAGAGGGAACACCCCCCTATCCACATCGATGGAACAGTAGTGGAGAGGGTAGCAAGTTTTAAGTTCCTCGGCATACACATCACAGACAAACTGAATTGGTCCACTCACACTGACAGCGTCGTGAAGAAGGCGCAGCAGCGCCTCTTCAACCTCAGGAGGCTGAAGAAATTCGGCTTGTCACCAAAAGCACTCACAAACTTCTACAGATGCACAATCGAGAGCATCCTGGCGGGCTGTATCACCGCCTGGTACGGCAACTGCTCCGCCCTCAACCGTAAGGCTCTCCAGAGGGTAGTGAGGTCTGCACAACGCATCACCGGGGGCAAACTACCTGCCCTCCAGGACATCTACACCACCCGATGTTACAGGAAGGCCATAAAGATCATCAAGGACATCAACCACCCGAACCACTGCCTGTTCACCCCGCTATCATCCAGAAGGCGAGGTCAGTACAGGTGCATCAAAGCTGGGACCGAGAGACTGAAAAACAGCTTCTATCTCAAGGCCATCAGACTGTTAAACAGCCACCACTAACATTGAGTGGCTGCTGCCAACACACTGTCATTGACACTGACCCAACTCCAGCCACTTTAATAATGGGAATTGATGGGAAATTATGTAAATATATCACTAGCCACTTTAAACAATGCTACCTTATATAATGTTACTTACCCTACATTATTCATCTCATATGCATACGTATATACTGTACTCTACATCATCGACTGCATCCTTATGTAATACATGTATCACTAGCCACTTTAACTATGCCACTTTGTTTACTTTGTCTACATACTCATCTCATATGTATATACTGTACTCGATACCATCTACTGTATGCTGCTCTGTACCATCACTCATTCATATATCCTTATGTACATATTCTTTATCCCCTTACACTGTGTATAAGACAGTAGTTTTGGAATTGTTAGTTAGATTACTTGTTGGTTATCACTGCATTGTCGTAACTAGAAGCACAAGCATTTCGCTACACTCGCATTAATATCTGCTAACCATGTGTATGTGACAAATAAAATTTCATTTGATTTGTGTATATTGATGTGGGGGGGGGGGGGAATATTTAATACATTTTTGAATAGGGCTGTAACTTAACAAAATGTTGAAAGGGGTTTTGAATACTTTCCGAAAGCACTGTATATGGGTGACCACTTAGTTAACCTAAGTGTGACCTCTGACCTTGTTCTCCTACAGCTATTTGTTCAGTGTTCTGGCTGAAGGAGATCTTGGTACCATAGCCTCAGGTTCCACTAGCCTACAATTATACTCTGCTACACAGAGCGAGAAGCAGAGAAAGGTGAGTTTGGTTAGCTTCTCGAGGTCAGTTAACTTTCTGACAAATTAATAACTTAAAGTCATCCTGTGCCGTGTGACCCTTCATTTTAATGATTGACAGACGCTATGCGTTTAACTAAGGAGCTAGTTAGGCTACTGTATGTGGTGAAGTGTGTTTTTCATGTCTCTTTACTAACATTGTCCACTTGCTGCTCCAGCTTGACCTTGGCCTTGCTCAGCATATTGACCTTCTCCTCCCCGACCAGCAGGTTAGTCAGGGCCTGCTGGTAGGCCTCCTGCAGGGCCGCCTTCTCCTTGGTCAGACACAAGATGGACTCGGGCTGCCGGTGGGCCTCCTGCAGGGTCATCTTCTCCTTGGTCAGGCTCATTATGGACTCGCCCAGAACACCTATCTCCTCCATCCGGTTCTTCACCTGAGGACAGAAAGGGGTGTTTTACTGGATTTGTCTCTTCATGGGTGAGGAGAGGAGAATGTTTTTTGTGCACTAAAGGTCTGCGTTTAAAAAGGAATGATATTTGGGACTGATGTTCATGTTTTTGCCTTAATTAACCATTTATTTTATGTAACCATACCGAAATATATAATATATATATATATTAAATGGAGTGACTTGGATTTCCATACAGAATAATACTAAATGCTCTGAAATCAGGTTGGGTGTCCTCCTGGGCAGAGCTATTGGGGACATTTTTTTTGTATTTAACTAGGCAAGGTAGTTAAGAACAAATTCTTATTTACAATTATGGCCTACTGGGGAACAGTAGGTTGTCTGCCTTGTTCAGGGGTAGAACGACAGATTTTTACCTTGTCAGCTCCTGGATTCGATCCAGCAACCTTTCCGTTAGTGTCCCAACGCTTTAACCACTAGGCTACCTGCTGGTTACTGTCCCAACGCTCTAACCACTAGGCTACCTGCTGGTTACTGTCCCAACGCTCTAACCACTAGGCTACCTGCTGGTTACTGTCCCAACGCTCTAACCACTAGGCTACCTGCTGGTTACTGTCCCAACGCTCTAACCACTAGGCTACCTGCTGGTTAGGCTCTAACCACTAGGCTACCTGCTGGTTACTGTCCCAACGCTCTAACCACTAGGCTACCTGCTGGTTACTGTCCCAACCTGGCTACCTGGTTACTGTCCCAACGCTCTAACCACTAGGCTACCTGCTGGTTACTGTCCCAACGCTCTAACCACTAGGATACCTGCTGGTTACTGTCCCAACGCTCTAACCACTAGGATACCTGCTGGTTACTGTCCCAACGCTCTAACCACTAGGATACCTGCTGGTTACTGTCCCAACGCTCTAACCACTAGGCTACCTGCTGGTTACTGTCCCAACGCTCTAACCACTAGGCTACCTGCTGGTTACTGTCCCAACGCTCTAACCACTAGGATACCTGCTGGTTACTGTCCCAACGCTCTAACCACTAGGATACCTGCTGGTTACTGTCCCAACGCTCTAACCACTAGGATACCTGCTGGTTACTGTCCCAACGCTCTAACCACTAGGATACCTGCTGGTTACTGTCCCAACGCTCTAACCACTAGGATACCTGCTGGTTACTGTCCCAACGCTCTAACCACTTGGCTACCTGCTGGTTACTGTCCCAACGCTCCAACCACTAGGATACCTGCTGGTTACTGTCCCAACGCTCCAGCCACTAGGACCTGCTGGTTACTGTCCCAACGGCCACTACCTGCTGGTTACTGTCCCAACACTCTAACCACTAGGATACCTGCTGGTTACTGTCCCAACGCTCTAACCACTAGGCTACCTGCTGGTTACTGTCCCAACGCTCTAACCACTAGGCTACCTGCTGGTTACTGTCCCAACGCTCTAACCACTAGGCTACCTGCTGGTTACTGTCCCAACGCTCTAACCACTAGGATACCTGCTGGTTACTGTCCCAACGCTCTAACCACTTGGCTACCTGCCGCTCCATGAGAGGCTGTCTGAGCTCCTCGCCATGCGGCAGGGCCAACTCATGAGTCTGGAGAGACGCAAGATGTTGGAGGAGAAATAAAGATCACATGTGAAGCGGTTTCACTGGGACGGCTCTGTATGAGTTTTCAGGCCCAACCCAAAACATTTTTAGTAGTGTTTTCTATGCAAAATGTGTGTGAGTGTTTTGTTAGTGTGTGTATTTGCCCCCAAGTTTGTCGGTATGTACATGGCATGCGTGAAGTATGAGTGTGTCAGTACTTGCTTGCTTTACATTGTGTGTGTGTGTGTGTGTGTGTGTGTGTGTGTGTGTGTGTGTGTGTGTGTGTGTGTGTGTGTGTGTGTGTGTGTGTGTGTGTGTGTGTGTGTGTGTGTGTGTGTGTGTGTGTGTGTGTGTGTGTGTGTGTGTGTGTGTGTGTGTGTGTGTGTGTGCGTGTGTGTGTGTGTGGTCCTGGTTGAAATAGCCTGTTATAACCTCTGGGCGCTAACTGCCGCTTAGAAAAACAGGAGGGGTTGACACATGGCCCTTCAAGAGCAGCACCTGTCATGTCCTCCAGCCCCATATTAATAACAACCCATTCTCCCTGGCCACCTTTGTCCATGGAGCCTGGAGTTCAGAGCCTCCACATAGCTGGAATAACTGGCCAGGTAATAAGGGATTAAGTCCTCTGGTTTCACAGAGGGCTGGAGTTTCATGTAATAAAATACCCTCTACCTGACCCACAGTGTGTCTCCTGCCTTGCCAGTGATTCACTATTGATTTACTTCCCTCGGCCAGCATGCTTGCCGTCTCCCAGCACCCACTATTGTAAAGCAAATGCGCCCGCCAGGCCATATTTGGTAAGCAGGGCACACACACCAATCTAATTTAGAATGAAGAGGGGTGGGAGGGATCTAGACCACGCCCACCCGTTGACTGTCCAGTTCATTGGACACATGACAGGGACATGTAAGGGTGGAAAGCCATAGGACAAAGCATTCTAGCTACCTTTTATAGTCTACTGCTTTACAGCACATTTCCAAAAAGCTCTACTAATACACACATTATCCCCAATCAATCAGGCATATATGTTTCATTATTTCATTATTTCCCCACCTAGATAGAATTTGTAACATATCGTACATTTTGCGATAGTCAAAACATATTGTACGTTTTTCAAATCCGTTACACATAATATGAATTGTAATTCGTAATATATCATACGAAATGGGTGATGGACACAAATGAATACATACCATACGAAATGTAACATATCATACTAAATGGATTGTCCTGGATCCAAGTACAGAATAATATGAAATGCTCTGAGACACATACTGACAAGTAAGTCTGTCCCAAACATAACGTCAACCGATGAGGAGTGGCCATATGCTTTAAGCTTCAGCCCCAACACCAGACACAACTGGAGATGAGATCTCAAAACACAAGAATCCAGCTTCAAACTCACTCAGGTGCATCAGTACCAGTCATACAGTACCCACCTTGGTGATTCATTCCAAACTTGTACTGGGTGTGGTCAATGTGTCCAGTGATCTCAGCAGCTTCTCAACAGCCTTCCTGCTGTCCACAAAGGATTCCTCAGGGATAGCCATGGGGTTCAGGATACTGTACCTGCACAGGATAGCACACACACCAGGATAGCACATACACCAGGATAGCACACACACCAGGATAGCACATACACCAGGATAGCACATACACCAGGATAGCACATACACCAGGATAGCACACACACCAGGATAGCACATACACCAGGATAGCACACACACCAGGATAGCACATACACCAGGATAGCACACACACCAGGATAGCACACACACCAGGATAGCACACACACTAGGATAGCACATACACCAGGATAGCACACACACCAGGATAGCACACACACCAGGGAACACATAAGTAAGTCCTTGACTCTCCATATTATTGCCATTTTGATAATAAGATGGTACACGCGTTTGTGTCTCTGTGATTTTTAAAGTTTTACATGTATACTGTATGTGTTACAGAGGTACTATGCCCGTCGTAGTTTGAACTCTGCATAGAGGATCCGGTTGGGGAAGCCCTTCCTGCAGATACGGAATTCCCTCCGGTACTCCGTTACACCGCAACTGCTGAAGGACCAGGAATGGGTCCATGCCTCCTGGGACAAAGATGACTGAAAGAGTCAATCTTACCTCATCCTTGTCCTCAGTCAGAGGCATGAAAGAGTGGAGGTAGCACAGACTTAAAGTGATGTTCATGAGCTGAGTTACCTAAACATCACTGTAAGTCTTAACTACTTCCCTCTCAACTCAAGGCAGGTCATCGTGACTCAGGAAACACATCAGAGCACCTCTAAATACTCCCCTTCTGATCTCTACGAAACCACACAACTCCGACACCTAGAGACACTCTGGTAATGCCAGCCTGTCTCTACCTCACTCTTACACACCTTGTGAAGCTGTGACACGGTCTGGAAGGAGGCCCCTCTCCTCTTCTCTTTGGCCCCTGTCTTTTGAATCAGCAGCTGAACAGTCAAACTGTAGATCACGATGACTTCATTCCCCTATTTAGTGTAGTTTGTGAAAATGTAAAGTTGTGTCACCGACAATAGCTGCATCGCTACTGATAAAGTTCTCTGAAAAAGGCATGCTAACCGTTTATTAACTGATCCCTGTAAGCAGGTGACTATTGTCTGATCTACAGGGTCTCTGGTTTTTGTCCGGCCACCCTCTGATGTTGTACGGGACCTGGAGATGGGTGACGGGAGAGGATGGGTCAATGGTGAGAAATAATACCCATAACATGGATTAATATCAAGTGTCATGAAGACGACATGTTTTAATAACTGTTAAAAAAGGATCAAAATGTTTCAAATGAACAGACTGGAGCACTTAACCACTCCAGCGTAGTGCACCAGCTCGGAGTGGGTCTCGTATTTACGTTTCTTGATAGAGCCGTGGCTTGATGAAGTTGGGAGACTTGCCCACGTGGTTGTCATACAGCCTGGTGTTAAAGCTGACATCAGGGGCCTTTGGAAACATGCATTCTTCCTCCAGGATGGACAGTATACTGTACGCCCATGGACTGCAGCAAACAAACGAGAGGCAGTATACTGTACGCCCATGGACTGCAGGAAACAAACGAGAGGCAGTGTACGCCCATGGACTGCAGGAAACGAACGAGAGGCAGTATACTGTACGCCCATGGACTGCAGCAAACAAACGAGAGGCAGTATACTGTATGCCCATGGACTGCAGGAAACAAACGAGAGGCAGTATACTGTACGCCCATGGACTGCAGGAAACGAACGAGAGGCAGTATACTGTATGCCCATGGACTGCAGGAAACGAACGAGAGGCAGTATACTGTACGCCCATGGACTGCAGGAAACGAACGAGAGGCAGTATACTGTATGCCCATGGACTGCAGGAAACAAACGAGAGGCAGTATACTGTATGCCCATGGACTGCAGGAAACAAACGAGAGGCAGTATACTGTATGCCCATGGACTGCAGGAAACGAACGAGAGGCAGTATACTGTATGCCCATGGACTGCAGGAAACAAAGCGAGAGTAAATCACACAGAAATCAAATAACTCTTCACAGGCTAAATGTACCGGCCCCTCTGCTCTAGCCCCTTATTTAAATGGATAAAACAACAGACACATACCTTCTCTATGAGGTTGATACAGGTTTGTAGATCCAAGCCAAAGTGGATGAAGGTCAATACCCTCCCTCTTATACTCCTCCTGCTCCAGGATGAACATGTGGTGGTTGAAATACTGTTGTCGTTTCTCGTTGGGGGAATTGATGCACAGCTGCTCAAAGTTGTTGAACCTGAGTGGAGCATGGAGAGACAGAGAGAAAGAGGGTTGAAAAGAAGGAGAGGTTTAACAGTCAGGAAAAAGACAATATAAAATGCAGAATTTGGTCAGAGGCAATGTGTAGTCCTACCTCGAAGATCAGGAACCCTTCAATGTTCAATAGACAGACGAAGAACTGTCTTGGCAGGGCCGTGTAGAGGCTCTTGTTGATCCGGCTGTCTTGGCAGGGCCGTGTAGAGGCTCTTGTTGATCCGGCTGTCTTGGCAGGGCCGTGTAGAGGCTCTTGTTGATCCGGCTGTCTTGGCAGGGCCGTGTAGAGGCTCTTGTTGATCCGGCTGTCTTGGCAGGGCCGTGTAGAGGCTCTTGTTGATCCGGCTGTCTTGGCAGGGCCGTGTAGAGGCTCTTGTTGATCCGGCTGTCTTGGCAGGGCCGTGTAGAGGCTCTTGTTGATCCGGCTGTCTTGGCAGGGCCGTGTAGAGGCTCTTGTTGATCCGGCTGTCTTGGCAGGGCCGTGTAGAGGCTCTTGTTGATCCGGCTGTCTTGGCAGGGCCGTGTAGAGGCTCTTGTTGATCCGGCTCATCATCCAGTTGAACATGCATAGGTGGATTTGGCTAGAGCTCCAACTGAGTAGTTCACCTACACAAAGGGAACATATAGCTGTTACAGTATATCACTGACTTTACTCAGAAAACAATATTGAAAAAAAAGTAACCTTTATTTAACTAGGAAAGTCAGTTAAGAACTAATTCTTATTTACAATGACAGCCTACTGGGGAACAATGGGTTAACTGGGGCAGAACAATTTTTACCTTGTCAGCTCAGGGATTTGATCCAGCACATTTCGGTTACTGGCCCAACGCTCTAACCACTAGGCTACCTGCCGCCCCGATTCTATAGTTGTTCTACAGCGAGAGAAGAAGAGAGATCACCTGCTCAACAGTCTGGCCCTTGATGACATACTTGTTACACACTTTGACCCGAGGGTGCAGCAGACCTTTGGTGAGGGCACCTGAATTGATCCAAATCAGGTAGGAGGCCTTGTCTGCACCTGAAGACCAAAGCACATGCATACACTATATGTATAGAGTGCAGAGGAGGCTGGTGGGCGGATCTATAGGCGGACGGGCTCATTGTAATGGAATAAATGGAACGGTATCAATTGCATCAACTTCGAAACCACGTTTGACCCCTTTCCATTTATTCCATTCCAGCCATTACAATGAGCACGTCCTCCTGTAGCTCCTCCCACCAGCCACTGATTGGTTGGAGTTTCATATTGACATTGTGTTTGCAAAATAGTTTTACAAAAACACTATCATAACGGTATGGTATTCCAGTTTAAAGAATAGCTCAGGTTGACAATCATACTCAGGATGTTAACATTATAGAGTAAAAGATGCACTATAGTCTGTATAATCAGACATGAAGTCTGTCTGACTGCTTGCTCCTCTCTCCGAACCTTCTTGAACTTTGTGTTGCCAAAGTGCATGATGGACCCCACTATTTTATAGCAACTGTACTTCTCCCAGACTGTCCATTGCATACGGAGGAGGGGTCAGGCAGAGAGAGAGAGGTCAGAGGTCATGAGAGTAAACAGAGTGGAGGAAAGATCATTAGCAGTCATCTGTGGCCAACAGTTCCTCCTCGTCATTCACGTTCTCCACTGTTGTCACACCTTGGGAGCAAAAGTGGTAGTCGAAGGGATTGGTGGACATCAATAACATGTATGGAAGATCAACAAGAAGACCGACACCCTGTCAAAAGCATAGAAACTTGGAGAACTCTGAACAGATGAAACTCTAACCCAAAAGCATGGATTGATTGTCATGATGTATTGAGAAAACATATGGCCCAGAGTTACACAAATGTATTTATATTTTTAGGCATTTACTTACTTATTACATACGTACTATTTTTAAAAGTTGTGTAAGCACTGTGAACATATTTAATCTAAATGAGGATTAAATCATTCCAACATGACATTGTTGTAGATTTACTGCACAGCATGTCAATGTAGGCGTTGTAAACGATTGTATATATATATGTATATATGCCATTTAGCAGACGCTTTTATCCAAAGCGACTTAGTCATGTGTGCATACATTCTACGTATGGGTGGTCCCGGGAATCGAACCCACTACCCTGGCGTTACAAGCGCCATGCTCTACCAACTGTGCTACAGAAGGACTGTGCGCCTCTTGCCTTTGTTGAGAGAGAGAGAGAGCACTTGGTTGTGAAACAAAATGTCGCCCATATAGAGGGAGAGTCTCTCTGGTTCAGAACAACCTGTTTATCCTCCTTAGAGCTCCTCTATGGAATTATGTACAGAACTGTGACTCACATAGATCATCCACATACTGTAGCACCTGGTGAGGTTGAAGAGCACAGAGACTTCATTAAGGGTGGTCAGTGTGACCAGGTCCTAAATCATGTCTATACTTCAGAGGGTTCATCTGCTGTTTGTCATCCTCTTTCACAACCAAAGTGTTAGGGAGAGTTGGGTAAATCTGTAGTCAATTCATACAGTTAGTGGATAATCTATCACTTCATTCTAGGGACTCCTGCGCCACAGCATTTTCAACTTTTGCTAATAATAATTTCACATAGATTCTATTAGATCTGCAAATATTTTTAATTTAAAAAAATATATTGTCACAAATGTGACAACAGTGCACTTCAGAACAAAGTAAAGTTATTTTGATTTAGATATGGACTGAATTACCTACACCTACTCATTCATTCAAGGGTTCTTCTTTATTTTTTACTATTTTCTACATTGTAGAATAATAGTAAAGACATCAAAACTATGAAATAACACATATGAAATCATGTAGTAACCAAAAAAGTGTTAAACAAATCTAAATATATTTGAGATTCTTCAAAGCAGCCAGCTTTTGCCTTGATGGCAGCTTTGCACACTCTTGGCATTATCTCAACCAGCTTCACCTGGAATGCTTTTTCCAAAAGTCTTGAAGGAGGTCCCACATATGCTGAGCACTTGTTGGCTGCTTTTCCTTCACTCTGTGGTCCAACTCAACCCAAACTATCTACATTGGGTTGAGGTCGGGTGATTGTGGAGGCCTGGTCATCTGATGCAGCCCTCCACAGCCTGGAGGTGTGTTGGATCATTGTCCTGTTGAAAAACAAATGATAATCACACTCAGCACATACCAGATGGGATGGCATTTTGCTGTAGCATGCTGTGGTAGCCATGCTGGTTAAGTGTGCCTTGAATTCGAAATATATCACCGACAGTGTCACCAGCAAAGCACCATCACACCTCCACCTCCATGCTTCATGGTGGGAACTACACATCCGTTCACCTACTCTGCATCTCACAAAGACATGGCGGTTGGAACCAAACATCTCAAATTTGGAGTCATCAGACCAAAGGCCAGATTTCCACCAGTCTATTGTCGATTGCTTGTGTTTCTTGGCCCAAGCAAGTCTCTTCTTCTTATTGCAGCAATTCGCCCATGAAGGCCTGATTCACGCAGTCTCCTCTGAACAGTTGATGTTGAGATGTGTCTGCTACTTGAACTCTGTGAAGCTTTTATTTGGGCTGCAATTTCTGAGGCTGGTAACTCTAATAAACCTATCCTCTGCAGCAGAGGTAACTCTGGGTCTTCCTTTCCTGTGGCGGTCCTCATGAGAGCCAGTTTCATCATAGCGCTTGATGGTTTTTACTAAAAAAATTCTTGATTATGTTCCAGATTGACTGACCTTCATGTCTCAAAGTAATGATGGACTGACGTTTCTCTTTGCTTATTTGAGCTGTTCTTGCCATAATATGGACTTGGTCTTTTACCAAATAGGGTTATCTTCTGTATACCACCCCTACCTTGTCACAACATAACAGATTGGCTCAAACACAGGGAAGACATTCCACAAATTAACTTTTAACAAGGCCCACCTGTTAATTGAAATGCATTCCAGGTGACTGCCTCCTGAAGCTGGTTGAGAGAATGCAAAGAGTGTGCAAAGCTGTCATCAAGAAAAAGGGTGGCTACTTTGAGGAATCTCAAATATAAAATATATTTGGATTTGTTTAACACTTTTTTGGTTACTACATGATTCCATATGTGTTATTTCATAGTGTTGTCTTCACTATTATTCTGCAATGTAGAAAATAGTAAAAAATAAAGAAATGAACATCATTATGTTGTATTCAACTGCAACGAATAGCCTACCAACACTTACATCTTTGGTCTCCACAGTGGCTTTGTCACCATCCAGTTGTTTAACCTTCACCTCAATGTAAGCCTCTTTCTCACCCGGGATCAGCACTTGTATTGTACCTGAGTGAATGGGCATTTAGGAGACAACAACTGAGTGGCAAAAAACATTGCAAAATTGTCAATATTCTCATTGTCAGCTTCCATACACTCCATAGAAAGTGATATATAGAATTTTAAAAATAAAATTGTTGCATTTCTGGTCTTGAATCTGACAGTGCCATCAAATGCATAATTGTCCTTGGTGAGGCTGGTGAGACAGAACGAAGTTGCTTCCCGAACTCTTTAATTTAATTCAAGTTGAACACGCTGATAACTCCGGATGAAGAACAAGCAACAGCGCACCTACAATGGATAATAAGCACAGTAACAGAAACACATCGTTGAAGACATGCTCAAAACTACCGGAGGTCCATTTGAACTGTAAAATGTGACTACGCGTATTCTTATATAATTATGATTAGCTGATGTCATAAATTCATGTTCGATTATTTACATTATTAATCACGCACTAATATTTGTAAACATGGTACATGTGGTGTGCTGATTCAACAAGTTACTCCAACGCATGCAATGTGTAAAGTGTTGCGTTAATTTGTTATAATGGCGTATTTACGCATCAATTGTAGAGTAAATGGAACGCGCATGCATCCGGTGTACTAACCTTTGAGCGCACTGTAAAAGTTTGACCGGTGTGCGACAGTGTCCCTTTTTATTGTCCTCCTCAAGGTCAGGGTTAGGGGAGCTACGTCAGACATCCCCATGTGTTCCCTTCCTCAACAGCCTATTGGCTCGGACCTTGTGCATGGAGCGTCACAAAAGGCAATCTGAATATTTTTCTTTCCCCAAACAAATAAATATATTTTTTTTTAAACAGTATTGTTTTACAGAATATTACATCAATGTCTGACTTTTTTCTTCTGTCATTAATAAACTGCACATAGTAATTTAAAAGGATGTGCCTAATGAAACTGTAAATACATTAGTTGTTACTCAATTCAAATGGAACAGACAGCAGTGTTATTTTCTGCCCATGCCATAGAAACACAAGGATATGGTGTATGGAGGAACAGACTAGAATCAGAAAGTGCAGAAGGTCAGGGAATGTGTCCCTGGTGCACTGCACAATGCATTTGGTAGGATCTTCAGAAGTTGACTGTGAGTGTGACTGCTGTAGTCTGTGTGCCAGTCTGTTTCTGCTCTCTTGCCAACTCCTTGTGGAATTGTCATGAAAAACATGTTTTGCCAGCCTCCTGAATGGCGCGGTGGTCTAAGGCACTGCATGTGCCACAAGAGATCCTGGTTCGAGTCCAGGTCGCAGCCGGCTGTGACCGGGAGACCCGTGGGGCGGCGTTGTTTGGGTTTAGGGGAGGGTTTTTCTCCATAACATTGGTGTTGTGGGTATTGTGTCAAGAAGCAGTTTGGGTTGTTTTTGGGAGGACGTGCGGCTCTCGACCTTTGCCTCTCCCGAGTCCATACGGGAGTTGCAGCGATGGGACAAGACTGTGGATACCATGAAAAAGGGGTACAAAAAAACAAACACATGTTTTGCCTTCAATGGAGTAGATCTGGGACCAGGCTATGAAACAGATGACTGTTCTGACAATACATCCCGTCCAAGCTATGAAACAGATGAATGTTCTGACAATACAGCCCATCCAAGTTATGAAACAGATGACTGTTCTGACAATACATCCCGTCCAAGTTATGAAACAGATGAATGTTCTGACAATACAGCCCATCCAAGTTATGAAACAGATGACTGTTCTGACAATACATCCCATCCAAGTTATGAAACAGATGACTGTTCTGACAATACATCCCATCCAAGTTATGAAACAGATGAATGTTCTGACAATACAGCCCATCCAAGTTATGAAACAGATGAATGTTCTGACAATACAGCCCGTCCAAGCTATGAAACAGATGACTGTTCTGACAATACAGCCCGTCCAAGCTATGAAACAGATGACTGTTCTGGCAATACATCCCATCCAAGTTATGAAACAGATGACTGTTCTGACAATACAGCCCATCCAAGTTATGAAACAGATGAATGTTCTGACAATACAGCCCATCCAAGTTATGAAACAGATGACTGTTCTGACAATACAGCCCGTCCAAGTTCCATGTTACATCTTAAAGTTTACCACCAAGTCATTACAGTAATTGCCCGGACTACAAGTGGCATTCATTCAAGTGGCTTACATTAAAAAAAGACAAGGCTGTATGTCAATTTAAGGGGGGGGATGACTCAAATGTTGGACGGTAGGGGACATGGTAAGGAACTTGTTATTTGCTTTACACTCCACTATCAAATTGTAAGTGAACTGTGGACTTCCGATCTTTGTGTGTGGGGGCTGTGCTTTGGCAAAGTGGGTGGGGTTATATCCTTCCTGTTTGGCCCTGTCCGGGGGTGTCCTCGGATGGGGCCACAGTGTCTCCTGTCCCCTCCTGTCTCAGCCTCCAGTATTTATGCTCCAGTAGTTTGTGTCGGGGGGCTAGGGTCAGTTTGTTATATCTGGAGTACTTCTCCTGTCCTCCTGACATGATGACTCCTTGCTGTCCCCAGTCCACCTGGCCATGCTGCTGCTCCAGTTTCAACTGTTCTGCCTTACTATTATTCGACCATGCTGGTCATTTATGAACATTTGAACATCTTGGCCATGTTCTGTTATAATCTCCACCCGGCACAGCCAGAAGAGGACTGGCCACCCCACATAGCCTGGTTCCTCTCTAGGTTTCTTCCTAGGTTTTGGCCTTTCTAGGGAGTTTTTCCGAGCCACCGTGCTTCTACACCTGCATTGCTTGCTGTTTGGGGTTTTAGGCTGGGTTTCTGTACAGCACTTTGAGATATCAGCTGATGTACGAAGGGCTATATAAATTAATTTGATTTGATTTTGAATTTGATTTGTGTGCATACCAGCCCCCCAAAACAGAAAATATGTTTATTTTTAATCAACTGTTTTAAACCTTTTCCAATGTGAAAGCAGGGTTCAAAGAGACACCATGTTGTAATGACAATAACTATTTGAAGGGAGTCTTTCTGTATGGTCCCGTTGGTCTGGATGTGGTTAACTAGCAGTACCCTTGTACAGTACGTGTACACTTTAAACAATGCCAACAGGGCATCCCCCAGACAGAAATGAATCCATTTCAATATCTAGGAGAGCTGTTCCTGTTCCACTACGAATGAAGTAATTAGCTACTAAATATACCATGACTTAATCACAGAACATAATATTCAGCCATGACTGATCAACTCTAATGCGACTGTGTATCATATCTGTATCCATATAAAGGCAGGTTTGATTGTGTTTGCATTATTTAGGCCAGAGGGTGATTTTCAGCTTTGTGGATTAAGCTCGTCCATCACCTTGAGAACAAAAAGAGAAGAGATAAATGTCATTGTGTGCACAGGCCAGAGTACAGCTTCCCCAAATAGACCAGAATACAACTCCTGTTCCCAATCTCCCACATTCCGAGAGGAGAGACGCTCAGTCTGCAGTTAAAGTGGTAGGGTGCTGCTGCTGTGAAGTCAAAACAAAAACTACTGTACAAATAAAATGGAGGTCAACCATTAAATACATGTTGATTGATTATTCCATCATAATAGATGATAAAGTAAAATGAACCCTCCGTTCCCACCAATTGTAAGATTTGATTCCCATGGTGACGGTTTTATAATAAGTTACCTATCATATACTACCATTATCAACATTCTTTCTGGGGTTTTTCTGTGTATCATTTTTTACTTTTATTTTGTCTCAGTCTTTTTTAACTACAGGGTGAATGTCTAGTAATACTAAACTGGTCAAGAATTCCAGGAAGTGGATTTTGTATTTCTGCTCTTACAGTTGGCAATATGCAGCACATACTGTACCTATTTGCTTAACTACAGTGCTGATACAGGGAACAGGCCATGGTGGGACCTAGTACATTCACTTTCACACAGCAGCAACATGAAACATCTCCAATACTTCTAATGAATCGTTTCCTTGTGCCAATGGAAACGCAACCTACAGTAAGTGTATCTGGTCTGTTTTTGATTTATGATTAGAATATTTATGAAGAGAACCCCTATTGGCTATTATCCTCTGGCTTTGCCCTGATGTTGATGTTGAATTTCTGAGTTTAAGTTTGACTTGTTTGCTGATGTTTTACAGCAAGCGAGCCTCTTCCAACCTCAACAGACTCCTATCAGTCATCAGCTACAGCAATGCATAGACCCAGATATGCAGAGAGGGCAGACTCTGGCTAAAGCCGTCTTCCATTCTTGGTCCTAATCTCCCACTGTGCTGCTACTACCCCCACAACATCCCCAGCCCACAGAGGAGGCAATAACGTGAGCTAATCAGTCTTTTGGCGACTCGGCTGGTAGAGATACCAATGCCTTTAGTCTCAAGGCTCCAGGGGCCAGCCTATCCTACGATTAGGCAGTGCCAACCCAGCCTCTTTCCCTCTCTGATAAGGGCACCCACAGCTGTCCTTCTATTTAGGAGCATGCTGTGACAGCGGCATGACCCCCCCCCACCGACGCCCCACCCCCACCGACGCCCAGTCCAGAACAATAGACACGCTCAAATAAACATGACAAACTTAGAAACCACTCAGACTACAGAATACCAGAGCTATCCCTCAGTCAATCCTTTTGCTGCCACACAGTATGTCCAGGCAGGACCAATCGGCAAGGCCCGGGGTCAACACCAGCTACAACAAACAGAAGGAAATGTACCTCTTGAAACATGGATAAAACAATGGTTACATTTCATTAGTTTGTATTTCTCTAAACTATCCACGTGGTCCCTGCTTCATATGCAATATAAATGGAAAGCTGAAACAAGTGTCTGAATTTAAAATATATATTATTTTATCACAGGTAAAAATCAAATCAACATGTCTTTGTCACATGTTTTGTAAATAGTTGTAGACTAACAGTGAAATGCTTACTTAAGGGTCCTTCTTAACAATGCAGAGAGAAAGAAAATAGAGAAATAATAGAAAAGTAAAACAAGTAATAATAAATACACAATGAGTCATGATAACTTGGCTTTATACACGGGGTACCAGTACTGAGTTGATATGCAGGGGTACCAGTACTGAGTTGATATGCAGGGGTACCAGTACTGAGTTGATATGCAGGGGTACCAGTACTGAGTTGATATGCAGGGGTACCAGTACTGAGTTGATATGCAGGGGTACCAGTACTGAGATGATATGCAGGGGTACCAGTACTGAGTTGATATGCAGGGGTACCAGTACTGAGTTGATATGCAGGGGTACCAGTACTGAGTTGATATGCAGGGGTACCAGTACTGAGTTGATATGCAGGGGTACCAGTACTGAGTTGATATGCAGGGGTATCAGTACTGAGTTGATATGCAGGGGTACCAGTACTGAGTTGATATGCAGGGGTACCAGTACTGAGTTGATATGCAGGGGTACCAGTACTGAGATGATATGCAGGGGTACCAGTACTGAGTTGATATGCAGGGGTACCAGTACTGAGTTGATATGCAAGGGTACCAGTACTGAGTTGATATGCAGGGGTACCAGTACTGAGATGATATGCAGGGGTACCAGTACTGAGATGATATGCAGGGGTACCAGTACTGAGTTGATATGCAGGGGTACCAGTACTGAGTTGATATGCAGGGGTACCAGTACTGAGTTGATATGCAGGGGTACCAGTACTGAGTTGATATGCAGGGGTACCAGTACTGAGTTGATATGCAGGGGTACCAGTACTGAGTTGATATGCAGGGGTACCAGTACTGAGTTGATATGCAGGGGTACCAGTACTGAGTTGATATGCAGGGGTACCAGTACTGAGTTGATATGCAGGGTACCAGTACTGAGTTGATATGCAGGGGTACCAGTACTGAGTTGATATGCAGGGGTACCAGTACTGAGATGATATGCAGGGGTACCAGTACTGAGTTGATATGCAGGGGTACCAGTACTGAGTTGATATGCAAGGGTACCAGTACTGAGTTGATATGCAGGGTACCAGTACTGAGATGATATGCAGGGGTACCAGTACTGAGTTGATATGCAGGGGTACCAGTACTGAGTTGATATGCAGGGGTACCAGTACTGAGTTGATATGCAGGGGTACCAGTACTGAGTTGATATGCAGGGGTACCAGTACTGAGTTGATATGCAGGGGTACCAGTACTGAGTTGATATGCAGGGGTACCAGTACTGAGTTGATATGCAGGGGTACCAGTACTGAGTTGATATGCAGGGGTACCAGTACTGAGTTGATATGCAGGGGCACCAGTACTGAGTTGATATGCAGGGGTACCAGTACTGAGTTGATATGCAGGGGTACCAGTACTGAGTTGATATGCAGGGGTACCAGTACTGAGTTGATATGCAGGGGTACCAGTACTGAGTTGATGTGCAGGGGTACCAGTACTGAGTTGATATGCAGGGGTACCAGTACTGAGTTGATGTGCAAGGGGTACCAGTACTGAGTTGATATGCAAGGGTACCAGTACTGAGTTGATGTGCAAGGGGTACCAGTACTGAGTTGATATGCAGGGGTACCAGTACTGAGTTGATATGCAAGGGGTACCAGTACTGAGTTGATGTGCAGGGGTACCAGTACTGAGTTGATGTGAAGACCTTCGTCAGGCTAGTAGCATGTGGTCATTTCCATGTAAAAGGACCCATGAGGACCAACATGTTAAAAGGATCCATGAGCACCAACACGTAAGGTCTGCACACCGCATCACCGGGGGCAAACTACCTGCCCTCCAGGACACCTACACCACCCGATGTTACAGGAAGGCCATAAAGATCATCAAGGACAACAACCACCCGAGCCACTGCCTGTTCACCCCGCTATCATCCAAAAGGCGAGGCGAAGTTTATCTGGGTTGTTTGCATGCACAAAATAAGTGTTTTGATTTAGCAACATCTGTTACTGATATGAAGAATATTCTGATGAAAACAGGAACTGGCCTGACCTGGTGTTCTGGAGAGGTTCTTTCCCGGTTAACCTGATGTTGTGGACCAAACCCAGGACACCTTTGCTGGATTGTATACATTACATATGGTAAGAGAACAAAAAAAAAAAACAGAGGGTTATACTACATAGCAAGCTAGATCTACTCAGAGCTTTCTAAAGCTAACTAGCTTCAGTTAAATTTACATTCCAGCTCAGGCTTCATCCATACTACAACGGTGGATATTGCTTGCCGGCTAGCAGGTACTTGAGGGAGTGAAGCAGAGCACTGAGAGGACGGCTTATATCCTGATAGACAAGGTTCAGCCCTGCCCTGTACACAACTACCTCCTGAGGCCGAGGATGCCACTTGTACTCAGAACCTGTCTAAGCTACCTGGGTGTATTTGGGGTCTACGTCATGAGACCCATCTGTAAACATTCAATTTTTGACAACTTTACAGAAATTACTATACAACTTCACAGAAATCGTATCTATAAGTTGAGTTGAAATGAAGTATACTGTAGTATACATTTTTCCATTAAGTGAAGATGTGGTGATCACAATGTACTCCTGCAGATGAATGAAGACGGCCTTTTTCTCCAATCTGAATGGATGGTTGTGTCCTCACTTTATGATTTCTGCTTCCACACAGGCAGGAGCAAGACATGGTGCTGGACATCTACTGAGGACCAAGAGTGATGAACATACTGATGGAGGTGTGGCTGCTGGAGTGGCACTGCTAGACAACCCACTCCTCGTCTGACCTATACTGCCCTCTGTCATATTACTAGTGGAACTGTAATAAGAAACATTTTAAAAATTGCTGCTCCCCTATTGTTTTTTCCCCCTTTGATAGTTTTACTTGGTTTTCACTGTAAAATCCTATGTGTGCTCTTATAGCTTGTTTAGCCTGATGGAGGGAGGAACGCTGTGTATGGACACTGAAGTCTTATTGCCACAATACGTTTGTATCACTGCTCGGTAGACTTAAACAGCGACACAAAATGTCATGTACAGATTATTATGAATGTTAATGTACTATGTTTATTTCAGACCAAAAGATGACATCTCCATTCGATAAATTAGTTAACAGACCAATAAGAAAACGTTTCAAACCTCTCTGCCAATAATGGCTAATTTTTCTGTTTTCCACTCCCGACTCAGACCACTCCCAGAAAGTCAAAAAAAAAATATTACTTGAGAAATTGCACTTCGCTATTTTTGACCATTTTAATTAAAAACAATCACAGTAAGGTACCCAGAAATGATTTGATATTGAGATAAAAACGTTTGCATTGGACCTTTAAGGGGATATCTTTACTATGGGTTAGAGGGATTGCCTGCCAGAGGTCAGGTTAGACAGAGGTCAGGTTAGACAGAGGTCAGGTTAGACAGAGGTCAGGTTAGACAGAGGTCAGGTTAGACAGAGGTCAGGTTAGGCAGAGGTCAGGTTAGGCAGAGGTCAGGTTAGACAGAGGTCAGGTTAGACAGAGGTCAGGTTAGGCAGAGGTCAGGTTAGACAGAGGTCAGGTTAGACAGAGGTCAGGTTAGGCAGAGGTCAGGTTAGACAGAGGTCAGGTTAGACAGAGGTCAGGTTAGGCAGAGGTCAGGTTAGGCAGAGGTCAGGTTAGACAGAGGTCAGGTTAGACAGAGGTCAGGTTAGGCAGAGGTCAGGTTAGACAGAGGTCAGGTTAGACAGAGGTCAGGTTAGACAGAGGTCAGGTTAGGCAGAGGTCAGGTTAGACAGAGGTCAGGTTAGGCAGAGGTCAGGTTAGACAGAGGTCAGGTTAGGCAGAGGTCAGGTTAGGTTAGGCAGAGGTCAGGTTAGACAGAGGTCAGGTTAGGCAGAGGTCAGGTTAGGCAGAGGTCAGGTTAGACAGAGGTCAGGTTAGGCAGAGGTCGGAAATCCAGATAGGGGTAAGGGTTAAAGGTATAGGACGGCAGGCAGGGTCAAGGGAAGGCACAGTGGTCAGGCAGACAGGGTCAGGACAGGCAAGGGTCAAAAACCAGGAAGGTGAGAAAAGACAGGAGCTGACTGGACAAACGCTGTTAAGCTTGACAAACAAGACCTGGCAACAACTGGCAACAGACAAACAGAAAACACAGGTATAAGTACACAGAGGATAATGGGGAAGATGGGCGACACCTGGAGGGGGGTGGAGACGAGCACAAAGACAGGTGAAACAGATTAGGGTGTGACAGGATCATAAGTTTCACCTGGATTCACCCCAAAACATGGTTAAAACTATAATTTTTATATAATGGATGATCAGTCCTTACACCCACAGCCCTGTCTATTCATTTGAGAGTGGTTACATTCCTCCAGACTCAACCCCCATGAGATTTTTTTTACCAAAACAGCTTTCTGTTGTTTGAATTGCAGATTCCCCTTTTAAAGAAACTGTTCATATTAGTTCAAGAGGTGATACTTGGAACAAGAGCAAATGTCAAATGTGACGCAGAGAAGTGGATTAAACTGTTAAGCTCCTGCTGAACCGGGCCTTCTTGCAGTGCAGGAATCAATACCTGTGGTATCGTACATGATACATTATTTTATTATAATAAAGGCAGAATGTACACTCAATGTGATTATTCTGGGTCCTGGAAACCGGCCTTAAAAGTTTATGTAAAAGAGAACGCTTTTTTCTTGAACTTTGACAACTTGAACACAGGTGAACTGCAATTTGCTAGCAATCCCTGTGGGTTTGCAGAGGAGGTGTTGAACACTGCATTTATAAAGAATTCAGTGGAAGAAGCTAAAGTCGTTGCCCTTCTGATACGGACTAAAGATATGGCCTAAAGAGACCCAACTCATCTGAGGTAAAGCTGTCTGTTATTCAGCTCACAGGTACATAGTAGATTATTGACCATGTTTATGCATAAACTAAGACATCTCTATCAACTGTATTTTTTATTTGAATTTTATTTAACTGGGCAAGTCAATTAAGAACAAATTCTTATTTACAATGACGGCCTACCAAAAGGCCTCCTGCTGGGATGGGGGCTGGGAATAAAAACAAAAATATATGAAATAAAAATATAGGACAAAATACATATCATGACAAGAGAGACAACACAACACTACATAAAGAGAGACAACACAACACTACATAAAGAGAGACAACACAACACTACATAAAGACAGACACCACAACACTACATAAAGAGAGACAACACAACACTACATAAAGAGAGACAACACAACACTACATAAAGAGAGACAACACAACACTACATAAAGACAGACCCAAGACGACGACAGCATGGCAGCAACTGCCAGTCATTGACCAATGACTAAACGCTATAGCTAGTAACTTTAATTTAATAACATATATCATGGGGTAAAATACTACTAGAATGTTCTACAGTCACTGAAATGAGTCCTCATCCACCCCTCAATACCATAGAAAACTTGCTTATAACATCGTATTACTTGATATATGGTATTACTATGGAATCTTCTATTATAAGATGGTTAGACCCCTGAGATGGTGTGCTTAAGGGATTTAGTTCAGAGTGTCAACAACTGAGAGGTGAGAATGAGCAGGTCAGCCATTGTTCAGCAGCCATGTCAGGATGTAGAGTGTTAGAGCTCCTTTACACGTGTCTGGTTGCAGATGGTGACCTACAACACCGTTCAGACTCTTCCTCTCACCAGTGCCTGGGCTAAAGCTGTCTACCTAGAAGAAAAATAAACGCACACCTATTAAGACGAGGTGCTGGCTAGCGGAGTAGAAACTTGAAAATAAAAGAGAGACGCACACTCGAGGAGCTCAGATGCAACAATGTAATAATAGTATTCCTAGAGTGTGCGGCTCTCTTTTATTTTAAAGCTGCCTACCACCAGGCTCCAGCAGTACAGACACACTACAACCGACTGGTGGACAAGAAGAGCCAGGACTCAAGCCAGTTAAAACAGTCAGAGCTGTATGACCAAGCAGTTGGTTCATCTGAAACAAAGATTCTGGGACAGGAAAGTCCGATTGACATCTGTAGATTACTAAGGGGCTTGATCTCTGCACAATGTAAGGATGTGCTCCTATCTTCACAGCACTATCACAGTGGACGATTTCACTGCCAGGTTGTTCAGGTAAGGTATTGTTCTGTCACACACTAAAAAATATTGGTGCTGAATTTTCTCATGTAACTTTCCAGTCCATAGTTTTGGGTCTGAATTACTCAGACTACATGCTGAAGCTAAGTGGGGATGGGAACCTCCTTGAAGCAGATAGCAGATAGGGATTAACACCACTGCTGCCGATGGCTGAGGTGTTTCTGCCCGCACAACCAGACGTCCACTGGTATGTTTTTTTTTCTTTTTCTCTACTGTGTTATTGACTTGTTAATTGTTTACTCCATGTGTAACTCTGTTGTCTGTTCACACTGCTATGCTTTATCTTGGCCAGGTCGCAGTTGCAAATGAGAACCTGTTCTCAACTAGCCTACCTGGTTAAATAAAGGTGAAATAAAAAATGAAAATAAAAATGTTCACATAACTAGTTATCAAATGATACCTTTAAATGTCCCCTGTGAATCATTTTTCTAAATTAGGCCTATTATTATGTAATCACTAGGCAACATCATGAAGAGGGCTGGTCAGTTGGAGAAAAGCAAGCATATTCTAGACAACAACCCACCTGCAGGTCTGGCATAAGGCCTGGGACCTCTACGGCTCAGAGAAGTGGGTGTCATAAGGTTTTCATATCACTTTGACTTTGAATGATTCAAACTCCAACTGTCAAGGCTAACTATCTAACTCTCACTCACTGCAGGGATGTTGTCATGTTTCTGGTTGAAGAGTTCCAAAGAACTTTGGCCGTAGATATACTGAGAACGATCTACGGAACAAGTACGTTTGGTTGTATTCATTTTGGTGCTTATTAGTCAAGTGAATCGTTATCAGTAATGACACAATGAAGTCATGAGTGTTCACAAAACGGACTGCACCATGTTTCCCTTTATATTCCTCTTATGAAAAGAGGGTTTGAAGTTGTATGGATTGTGTTTGTTTTCTAACAAGTTTTACTGACAAATGTTACTGACATGAACGAAATAACGAATGTTCATATCAGTGGAGGCTGTTGAGGGGAGGACTGCTTATAATAATAATAATAATAATGGCTGGAATGGAGTCAATGGAATTGTGTCAACCAGATGGAAACCACGTCTTTGAAGTGTTTGATTCCATTCCGTTGACTCCATTCCAGCCATTATTATGAGCCGTCCTCCCCTCAGCAGCCTCCACTGGTTCATATAAATGTTCATGTGAATAGCAAGTAGCAAATGCCGCTGACATGAAGCTTGTTTGCATTCAAGCAAGTCAAACTCTTTAAAAAAAAAATCTTGTTGTTTATCATTCTCTCTGCAGAGATGGAAGAGAGGTTTCTAATTTATATTTCCGCTATGGGTACATGATACAGAACTACACAGAACAGGTTAGATATTAACATCCAGTTGCTTTACTTCACCTGTGGTTGTTAAAGCTGGGAATCTATTCTCAGTAGCCATTGTACCGTTGAATGTACTGTATGTACACATTCAAGACTAATTCACAGACCACTTCCCGGTTCATCTATAATGATGATACTGTTGGATTAGATTTGGGCATTTCATTCCACACTAATAATCTTCCCTGAGTGATTTTGTGTAGAACTGAGAGGCTCGCCTCATGATGAAGCGCTATCTGTCTGTGAAGTGTCCAGACATCAGCACCCACCTGGCCGGCACCAAGAAGGTCCAACAGGAACTGGCCAGACCTGGTGTTCTGGAGAGGTTCTTTCCCAGTGAACCTGGCGTCGTTGAGCAGATCCGGGCCACCTTTGCTGGACTGTATACATTAGATATGGTCAGAGAACCTGGTTCAATGTTTACATAGTACCTATTTCTTCTTCAACTTTCCTATTGGATATCTTACTGACAGGGACCAGAAGGTGACAATGGCTATGACAAAACCAGTTTGTCCTGAAGGCACAGAGGGAAGGCTGGGTTAAGAGGACCTCATTTCTGTACTTCTTCTCACTATGTCACTTTAAGACCAATTGAATGGTCTACAATTTACAAACTCCTCCCACTCAGTGCCCCAGCTGAGGTTAAATGAATGCACCTAGTCTCTCATGAACTTGACCTCTAACCTTGTCAACCTCTGGCCTGTATGCTGATCTGTAGAATTCCTCTCCTCTTGTAGTCAACGACATCTATGGAGCTGAGTTCTGTCAGGTACTGGAGGGAGTCAAATATTATTTCATTAGCACTTATCTTTTCTAAATCTTTTGCTTTTGATTTATTCACAGCTTATTGAAACGATTGGCAAGGATCAACCAAGTCTAATGTAGAATTATGCTGAGTTCATTCAGGGGTAATTGATTGGGAAACAAATATATCACAATACACAGGCATTAATACAGGCAGCTCAATTCCGATCTTTTGCCCAATTATTGTCAAAAGAGCTGATCTGATTGGTCCAAAGACCAATTGGTGAAGAAATTATCAGAATTGGGCTGCCTGTGTTCATGCACTATTACTCATACGCAAATGGAATAATGTTGTAGAAAATTGCAGTACTTTAGTTTGAACACCAGGTGGGAGTAAAGGATAAACGGCTGTCTTTGCAAAAGGCCCAGATGAGAGAAAGTGTTTTTTCATCCATTATTCTTAAGTCCTTTTGAATATTACATTTTTTTGAACAGGTTGATCAGTGGTCATACTGTGTGATGATTATCAATGAGCGGATCCTTTTTGGAAACATGTCAAATACACTTCAGATATGCAATGCAACTGCTGGTCATGGTTGAAGTCTGCTGTGTCAACCATCAAATTATTTACGTATAATCTTAAATACTGATCCTGATAAAGTTATCTGTTCCACTGTGTAGCCAATCAATTCTCTGTTCATGATCTACCAACTGGGGTTGGGGTCAATTCGAATCAAAGGCATTCAAATAAGGAAGCAAACTTAAATTACAATTCAAACATTGAAAAAAGGGTATCTATTTTCAGTGACTTCTCATAAACTGACAAGTAGAAGCTATTTCTTTCAAACGTTTTTTAGAATGTTTTATTGAAATCACTTCCTGAATTGAGTGTCTTTGAATTGAACCAAACTGTGGTACCAACTCTCCGCAGAAGACAACAAAGACACAATGGGGCCAAATTGGCTGTCCGGAATGAACAAACACCCACAACTCGCCCTCCTTGTCCCTGGCAGTGCTGTTGTCTACTCTGCCTGTGTGTTTTATCCTGCTGCCATCAGATTAGAGCGCTTTGTTATTGATCCCCCGGTGCCACACATTCCAGGAGGCAGGTCATCAAACAGACAAACACACAGGTCACTCTCACTGGGTTTGATGTCAACACCAGCCGGGAAATGCAAGTGCCTCCCACTTTACTTCCTGGACTGCAGCAGCAGGATTTGGTCAAAAAACTAACAGTGTTTGTTCCCAGCAAAAGGTTACTCTAGAGGTCAGGATATGTATTGTTTTTTTTGTTCCAGGGATCACGAAGAAGGCAGTTTTTTTGTCATATATTTCCTTTCTGAAATTACTCCACATGACTGTTCCAAAAGCTGACAAAGCATTACACCTATCTTCTCCATTAATGACTCCACTGTTAATGTTTCCTCGCCAGCTTGGTCACATTCTCAGGCAAGTGATTGGCATGGGCAGAATGAGGAAAACGCTTGAGAGAGACCGTAATGGATCAACCTTCAGCTCTGATCCACGGGCTAAAAGCAAACTGTTGGGAATAACAGGCTGGTTACACAAGTGGCCCAGTTAGCAGTGGCACTGTGGCAGAAAGTGGCAAAGACTGTAGATGGAAGCGCCAGGTCAGGAAGGAACAACCGGAAGTGGGTCATGACAGGGTGGAAGTGGGTCACAGTGCTCTGGCTCTGCATGGGAGGACAGAGAGGGACAGCAGCACTGGGACAGGATTGGGAGTAGCTTCCCTGCCTGCCTGATTCAGTTCCCTGCTGCACTCCCTACAGTCGCTCACTCCCTACAGCCGCTCACTCCCTACAGCCGCTCACTCCCTACAGCCACTCACTCCCTACAGCCGCTCACTCCCTACAGCCGCTCACTCCCTACAGCCGCTCACTCCCTACAGCCGCTCACTCCCTACAGCCGCTCACTCCCTACAGCCGCTCACTCCCTACAACCGCTCACTCCCTACAGCCGCTCACTCCCTACAGCCGCTCACTCCCTACAGCCGCTCACTCCCTACAGCCGCTCACTCCCTACAGCCGCTCACTCCCTACAGCCGCTCACTCCCTACAGCCGCTCACTCCCTACAGCCGCTCACTCCCTACAGCCGCTCACTCCCTACAGCCGCTCACTCCTTACAGCCGCTCACTCCCTACAGCCGCTCACTCCCTACAGCCGCTCACTCCCTACAGCCGCTCACTCCCTACAGCCGCTCACTCCCTACAGCCGCTCACTCCCTACAGCCGCTCACTCCCTACAGCCGCTCACTCCCTACAGCCGCTCACTCCCTATACCACTCTGTTTTGTCCGTAGACTGTAAAAATAAACATGGTTAACTCAAATGTGTTTACTATGAATCAATTATTGTTTTATTCAATACCTTCTCTTGAAGGTAAAGTTATTTTTGGGGCAGATCTCTGTCAAGCGTTACTTTCCTTTACAGACTTGTTGAAATCATTTTGTTTTGGTAAAAATGCTCAGGGATGGGGCTGGAGAAATGTAGCCACTCTCAAATGCATAGACATAGCTGTGGATACAAGGACTGACAATCCATAATATCAGCATTGTAGTTTTAAGTGTTTGTATAGTGTTTGTTTACATTTACTTTGTTTACAAAGAGTGGAGGAAAAAAAGCTCATATTTGGGTTCTGATGGGGTACGGACAGTTGAATTAAGGTAAAGGCATTTATAAGTCATATTCTTCAAGAATAAGTTTAATGAAGTCCAAAAATGGATGTAGCTACTGCAGATTGCCCCTTTTACCCACCTATGCTAGACTTCAGTCTATTTTTACACTCTGAAGAAAACCCTTGTATTATACAGTACATTTACTCATTCTTCTTCCTTTTCTGCTACTTCATAAAACCATAGTAGGCAATTGAATAGCCTATATTTACGCATTCTTCTATGGAAACCCTAGTAAGCAATAGCCTATACTTGCGCATTCTCATTCTTCTTCTTCAGTTAACCCTGGTAGGCTACAGTACATTTACTCATTCTTCTTCTTCAGTTAACCCTAGTAGGCTACAGTACATTTACTCATTCTTCTTCTTCAGTTAACCCTAGTAGGCTACAGTACATTTACTCATTCTTCTTCTTCAGGTAACCCTAGTAGGCTACAGTACATTTACTCATTCTTCTTCTTCAGGTAACCCTAGTAGGCTACAGTACATTTACTCATTCTTCTTCTTCAGTTAACCCTAGTAGGCTACAGTACATTTACTCATTCTTCTTCTTCAGTTAACCCTAGTAGGCTACAGTACATTTACTCATTCTTCTTCTTCAGTTAACCCTAGTAGGCTACAGTACATTTACTCATTCTTCTTCTTCAGGTAACCCTGGTAGGCTACAGTACATTTACTCATTCTTCTTCTTCAGTTAACCCTGGTAGGCTACAGTACATTTACTCATTCTTCTTCTTCAATATCCTCTTCATGCAGCACTGGTTAAAACAGAATCTGCAGCATTTAACTGTCACCGTGACAACAGTTATAACTAAGACAATGAGCAGGGCGAAGACATTTAGCCAGAGGTCACCACATTAATATTGAGGTCTTTTCCCACGCCTTGTGCTGCCATGCGCTGCACGCTGTCACCCTGGTCAGCAAACAGGGGCAGCGTCAGTGTGGGTACACTGTTGCAGATCCCCTTTATCCTACCTTTGTGTGATGAAGGCCTTGACGCTGGGATTGCCCAACAGATTGCTGTGGGGGAGCCAGCTCATGGCCATCACAACCAACTTCCCAGCCTGAGTGGAGGCCAGACAGACATGGAGCAGCAGCCTTCACAAACAGGATAGAGAGAGCGCTACACTCAGTTATACTACAGATTAGAGGGAACTTTCCACACACAACAATAGCAAGTGAACAGTGGCTGGGAATTCACAATGCCGTTTTCACTGTTTTACTGTGCCATCAATGAAATGTGTAAACAGAAGATGTTTCAAAAGTTTACATGTTATATAGTTCAGGAGGAGTTTACATGCTATATAGTTCAGGAGGAGTTTACATGCTATATAGTTTAGGAGGAGTTTACATGCTATATAGTTTAGGAGGAGTTTACATGTTATATAGTTTAGGAGGAGTTTACATGTTATATAGTTTAGGAGGAGTTTACATGTTACATAGTTTAGAAGTTTACATGTTATATAGTTTAGGAGGAGTTTACATGTTATATAGTTTAGGAGGAGTTTACATGTTATATAGTTTAGGAGGAGTTTACATGTTATATAGTTTAGGAGGAGTTTACATGTTATATAGTTTAGGAGGAGTTTACATGTTATATAGTTTAGGAGGAGTTTACATGTTATATAGTTTAGGAGGAGTTTACATGCTACATAGTTTAGGAGGAGTTTACATGTTATATAGTTTAGGAGGAGTTTACATGTTATATAGTTCAGGAGGAGTTTACATGTTATATAGTTCAGGAGGAGTTTACATGTTATATAGTTCAGGAGGAGTTTACATGTTATATAGTTCAGGAGGAGTTTACATGTTATATAGTTTAGGAGGAGTTTACATGTTATATAGTTTAGGAGGAGTTTACATGTTATATAGTTTAGGAGGAGTTTACATGTTATAGAGTTCAGGAGGAGTTTACATGTTATATAGTTTAGGAGGAGTTTACATGTTATATAGTTCAGGAGGAGTTTACATGTTATAGAGGTCAGGAGGAGTTTACATGTTATATAGTTCAGGAGGAGTTTACATGTTATATAGTTCAGGAGGAGTTTACATGTTATATAGTTCAGGAGGAGTTTACATGTTATATAGTTCAGGAGGAGTTTACATGCTACATAGTTCAGGAGGAGTTTACATGCTACATAATTTAGGAGGATTTTACATGTTACATAATTTAGCAGGAGATCTTCTTTCCACTGGGATTCTCTGCCTCTAACCCTATTACAGGGGCTGAGTCACTGGCTTACTGGGGCTCTCTCATGCCGTCCCTGCAGGGGGTGCATCACCTGAGTGGGTTGATTCACTGTTGTGGTCATCCTGTCTGGGTTGGCGCCCCCCTTGGGTTGTGCCGTGGCGGAGATCTTTGTGGGCTATACTCAGCCTTGTCTCAGGATGATAAGTTGGTGGTTGAAGATATCCCTCTAGTGGTGTGGGGGCTGTGCTTTGGCAAAGTGGGTGGGGTTATATCCTTCCTGTTTGGCCCTGTCCGGGGGTGTCCTCGGATGGGGCCACAGTGTCTCCTGACCCCTCCTGTCTCAGCCAGTATTTATGCTGCAGTAGTTTGTGTCGGGGGGCTAGGGTCAGTTTGTTATATCTGGAGTACTTCTCCTGTCCTATTCGGTGTCCTGTGTGAATCTAAGTGTGCATTCTCTAATTCTCTCTTTCTTTCTCTCTCTCGGAGGACCTGAGCCCTAGGACCATGCCCCAGGACTACCTGACATGATGACTCCTTGCTGTCCCCAGTCCACCTGGCCATGCTGCTGCTCCAGTTTCAACTGACCTGAGCCCTAGGACCATGCCCCAGGACTACCTGACAGGGCTCCGGGCAGCCGAGCGGAAATGGAGGAAAACTCGCCTCCCTGCGGACCTGGCATCCTTTCACTCCCTCCTCTCTACATTTTCCTCCTCTGTCTCTGCTGTGAAAGCCACTTTCTACCACTCTAAATTCCAAGCATCTGCCTCTAACCCTAGGAAGCTCTTTGCCACCTTCTCCTCCCTCCTGAATCCTCCTCCCCCTACCCCCCCCTCCTCCCTCTCTGCAGATGACTTCCTACCCCAAAACCAAACCCTTTCTACTCATGCTTTAAAGGTCTTGTCCTTATCCTACCCCTAAACCAAACCCTTTCTACATGTGCTTCAAAGGTCTTGTTCTTATCCTACCCCTAAACCAAACCCTTTCTACATGTGCTTCAAAGGTCTTGTTCTTATCCTACCCCTAAACCAAACCCTTTCTACTCGTGCTTCAAAGGTCTTGTCCTTATCCTACCCCTAAACCAAACCCTTTCTACATGTGCTTCAAAGGTCTTGTTCTTATCCTACCCCTAAACGAAACCCTTTAAAGGTCTTGTCCTTATCCTACCTCTAAACCAAACACTTTCTACTCGTGCTTCAAAGGTCTTGTCCTTATCCTACCCCTAAACCAAACCCTTTCTACTCGTGCTTCAAAGGTCTTGTCCTTATCCTACCCCTAAACGAAACCCTTTCTACTCGTGCTTCAAAGGTCTTGTTCTTATCCTACCCCTAAACCAAACCCTTTCTACATGTGCTTCAAAGGTCTTGTCCTTATCCTACCCCTAAACCAAACCCTTTCTACTCGTGCTTCAAAGGTCTTGTCCTTATCCTACCCCTAAACCAAACCCTTTCTACTCGTGCTTCAAAGGTCTTGTCCTTATCCTACCCCTAAACCAAACCCTTTAAAGGTCTTGTCCTTATCCTACCCCTAAACCAAACCATTTCTACTCGTGCTTCAAAGGTCTTGTCCTTATCCTACCCCTAAACCAAACCCTTTAAAGGTCTTGTCCTTATCCTACCCCTAAACCAAACCATTTCTACTCGTGCTTCAAAGGTCTTGTCCTTATCCTACCCCTAAACCAAACCCTTTAAAGGTCTTGTCCTTATCCTACCCCTAAACCAAACCCTTTCTACATGTGCTTCAAAGGTCTTGTTCTTATCCTACCCCTAAACCAAACCCTTTCTACTCGTGCTTCAAAGGTCTTGTCCTTATCCTACCCCTAAACCAAACCCTTTCTACATGTGCTTCAAAGGTCTTGTTCTTATCCTACCCCTAAACGAAACCCTTTCTACTCGTGCTTCAAAGGTCTTGTCCTTATCCTACCCCTAAACCAAACCCTTTCTACTCGTACTTCAAATGTCTTGTCCTTATCCTACCCCTAAACCAAACCCTTTCTACATGTGCTTCAAAGGTCTTGTCCTTATCCTACCCCTAAACCAAACCCTTTAAAGGTCTTGTCCTTGTCCTACCCCTAAACCAAACCCTTTCTACAAGTGCTTCAAAGGTGCTTCCCCTTCCCCTCCCCCCCCTCCTCCCCCCTCCCCCCCCTCATCCCTCTCTGCAGATGACTTTGTCAACCATTTTGAAAAGAAGGTCGACGACATCCGATCCTCGTTTGCTAAGTCAAACGACACCGCTGGTTCTGCTCACACTGTCCTACCCTGTGCTCTGACCTCTTTCTCCCCTCTCTCTCCAGATGAAATCTCGTGTCTTGTGACGGCCGGCCACCCAACAACCTGCCCGCTTGACCCTATCCCCTCCTCTCTTCTCCAGACCATTTCCGGAGACCTTCTCCCTTACCTCACCTCGCTCATCAACTCATCCCTGACCGCTGGCTATGTCCCTTCCGTCTTCAAGAGAGCGAGAGTTGCACCCCTTCTGAAAAAAAACCTACACTCGATCCCTCCGATGTCAACAACTACAGACCAGTATCCCTTCTTTCTTTTCTCTCCAAAACTCTTGAACGTGCCGTCCTTGGCCAGCTCTCCCGCTATCTCTCTCAGAATGACCTTCTTGATCCAAATCAGTCAGGTTTCAAGACTAGTCATTCAACTGAGACTGCTCTTCTCTGTATCACGGAGGCGCTCCGCACTGCTAAAGCTAACTCTCTCTCCTCTGCTCTCATCCTTCTAGACCTATCGGCTGCCTTCGATACTGTGAACCATCAGATCCTCCTCTCCACCCTCTCCGAGCTGGGCATCTCCGGCACGGCCCACGCTTGGATTGCGTCCTACCTGACAGGTCGCTCCTACCAGCTGGCGTGGCGAGAATCTGTCTCCTCACCACGCGCTCTCACCACTGGTGTCCCCCAGGGCTCTGTTCTAGGCCCTCTCCTATTCTCGCTATACACCAAGTCACTTGGCTCTGTCATAACCTCACATGGTCTCTCCTATCATTGCTATTTAGACGACACACAATTAATCTTCTCCTTTCCCCCTTCTGATGACCAGGTGGCTAATCGCATCTCTGCATGTCTGGCAGACATATCAGTGTGGATGACGGATCACCACCTCAAAGCTGAACCTCGGCAAGACGGAGCTGCTCTTCCTCCCGGGAAGGACTGCCCGCTCCATGATCTCGCCATCACGGTTGACAACTCCATTGTGTCCTCCTCCCAGAGCGCTAAGAACCTTGGCGTAATCCTGGACAACACCCTGTCGTTCTCAACTAACATCAAGGCGGTGGCCCGTTCCTGTAGGTTCATGCTCTACAACATCCGCAGAGTACTAGACCCTGCCTCACACAGGAAGCGGCGCAGGTCCTAATCCAGGCACTTGTCATCTCCCGTCTGGATTACTGCAACTCGTTGTTGGCTGGGCTCCCTGCCTGTGCCATTAAACCCCTACAACTCATCCAGAACGCCGCAGCCCGTCTGGTGTTCAACCTTCCCGAGTTCCGCCACGGAGCCGCAGTCAAACGACCACCCCTCTCTCACGTCACCCCGCTCCTCCGCTCTCTCCACTGGCTTCCAGTTGAAGCTCGCATCCGCTACAAGACCATGGTGCTTGCCTGCGGAGCTGTGAGGGGAACGGCACCTCAATACCTTCAGGCTCTGATCAGGCCCTACACCCAAACAAGGGCACTGCGTTCATCCACCTCTGGCCTGCTCGCCTCCCTACCACTGAGGAAGTACAGTTCCCGCTCAGCCCAGTCAAAACTGTTCGCTGCTCTGGCCCCCAATGGTGGAACAAACTCCCTCACGACGCCAGGACAGCGGAGTCAATCACCACCTTCCGGAGACACCTGAAACCCCACCTCTTTAAGGAATACCTAGGATAGGATAAAGTAATCCTTCTCACCCCCTTAAAAGATTTAGATGCACTATTGTAAAGTGGCTGTTCCACTGGATGTCATAAGGTGAATGCACCAATTTGTAAGTCGCTCTGGATAAGAGCCTTAAATGATGACTCCTTGCTGTCCCCAGTCTTTGCACCTGGCCATGCTGCTGCTCCAGTTTCAACTGTTCTGCCTTACTATTATTTGACCATGCTGGTCATTTATGAACATTTGAACATCTTGGCCATGTTCTGTTATAATCTCCACCCGGCACAGCCAGAAGAGGACTGGCCACCCCACATAGCCTGGTTCCTCTCTAGGTTTCTTCCTAGGTTTTGGCCTTTCTAGGGAGTTTTTCCTAGCCACCGTGCTTCTACACCTGCATTGCTTGCTGTTTGGGGTTTTAGGCTGGGTTTCTGTACAGCACTTTGAGATATCAGCTGATGTATGAATGGCTATATAAATACATTTGATTTGATTTGATTACATGTTATAGAGTTCAGGAGGAGTTTACATGTTACACAATTTAGCAGGAGATTACATGTTATAGTTTAGGAGGATATTACATGTTATAGTTTAGGAGGAGTTTACATGCTATATAGTTTAGGAGGAGTTTACATGTTACATAGTTTAGGAGGTGTTTACATGCTATATAGTTAAGTTTTGTTTATATGCTATTATTTTTATTTTTTTAAATGGCCACCAGTCTTGTTGCTAGCATGTCAAAAATGTCCACTACAGAGAGCCTTCCACACAGTCTTTGGTCAAGGCTCTGCTATGGGACTAAAGTCCAAAACAGGCAACAGAGCAACTTGGCCGCCAATGAATTTGGATCTCTCTATTTCCGTTTATTTTCAAAGCACTTTAACTATGTTATCTCCCTTTACATTTACGCCACTTAAACAGACTCTCGTATCCAGAGAAGCTAGGTTTGAGTGCCTTGCTCAAGGGCGCATTGACAGATTTTTCACGTAGTTGGCTCTGGGATTTTGAACCAGCGACCTTTCGGTTTCCGGCTCAACACTCTTAACTGCCGTACTTTATTGGTTTTATTGCGTCTTTTGCCCCTGCCACGACCACATGTCTCTGTCCACATGTTCATGCCAGTGGTTTGGTAGAGGACCTTTAGAGTAGCTGTTTTAATGAGTGGAGATAATATGGTTGGGTCTCCTGAGGACAAAGGTCTGTGCCAGGGTGCTTCACTGCCTTTTCCCAGTGATAACATTCTGGCTAATGTTTGGAGCGGCTGGCTGCATGGAAGGAGAATGACATGCAGGTAGCAGACCGACAGGAACGCATCAGGCCTATTACACTGCACGCACTCTCCGCCTGAACAAGTACTGTTGTTCATTAGGCTACAGGTCAGTGCTATCTGGGATCCTTGGGACGTCCCTAAACTAATGTCTAACTTTAACCTTAACCCCTACCCTTGCACTGATCTTAACCATAACTCTTACCTAACCCTAACCCTTAACCACTTTTATTTCAATGGGGTAGGGATGTCCAAAGGATTCCTGATTGCACGGACCGTAGACTGTAGCCTCAGAGGAAGAAAAGTGTTACAGCCACACGGGTCAAGGTTTAATTCCTGTTTTTCAACTTTTAAGTTCTTCATTACTGTAAAATGGAACTTTCCTATCCCCAACTTCCATTTCCACTTTTTTTATGACTGATAAAAGACTTGTGAAACTCACAAAAAACTAAAGAATGCAGTGACAGGGCCACATTTCTTTGAAGAATTTGCATATATGAAATCATTTGCATACATTATACTTATCATAAATAGCCATGCAATTGTAAAACAAAGTACATATTAGCCTAGCTGTGAAATGACTATGTCCTCAAGATTGTGTTTAGCCAAAAGCCTTAGAATTTCAGGCTCATTCAAGATGAAAGCCTCAACAACAACAAGGAGAAGCAAGTATTGACAAATCAGCATCTCTTTAACTACTCGCACAGGAATGAGGAAGTGAGTGAGGATCTAGTTTACGGGAAACTAGTGGGAGGGGTTGATGGGAATGCATGGGGGTGGTTTTGAGGATGACTATAATAAATATTTTAACAGAGAGAGAGAGAGAAAGAGAGAATAGAGAGGTAGAATGCCTTTTAAACAATTGTAGCACAGTAACATTGGATTTGACATCCCAATGTGTTTATATGTGTAGGCCCACCACTGAACAAGGCCTACTATACTACGGTTCAATATAGTGTTTTGCTGATGTGTTCTAAACTTCATGTATGTCTACAGCTTAGGAGTTTACTATTGTACAAATCTCAGACAACTCTTTCAGTGAGTTTTCCAGGTCAATAGTACATTTAAGAGCTACAAAGACAACCCCTCAGTAACATCTTCTTGTCTGTAAACAATGTTATTTAGAAATGGTTGAGTCACAGGGATGAGTCGACATGCACATGTTGACAGTTGGCGGTCTGACTGATCGATCTTTGTGCTCCCTCCCTCCGCCTCAGAGGAGGACAGGAATCTGGTTGAGGTCTAGTCACCGCGCCCTCTCATCTGCCCCGCGCTCCATGTCGACCTGTTTGCCTGTTTGTTTTAGAGAGCAAGTTGACCTTTTTCCTGAATGGCCTATCTGGCCAATACAATGTGTGGGTCTGTGAGTCAGGCAGCGGGAATGCAGCACTCCCTGACGGGTAGCACCAGTCCCAAGGAGTCAGGGTCACCCTAAGACATTGTATTGTTGTCTTGGAAACTCCTGAGGAATCCTGCAGGCAAACATTGACTCAGTCATCTCCCACACTACAGCCAGACTCCCTCTCAGGCAGCTCTCTCATGTGCTGGCTTGTTGCAGGAGGTGGGTGCCTGGATGGCCAATCGTGGGATCCGTCACAGATGTGAAAGTGCTCGTGTGGATAGCTGGAATAGCTGTCCGCCCTCTCTTATTAGTGTGTCTGACTCATTCACAAAAATGTGAGAGAATTTCAACTGCAACAACTTGAACAAGTTCAGCCGCAAACTGTGCAGTGTAGTTGATTATCTCTAACTTTCACAAAGAATAAAGCATGAGATGTGAGCCAAAGAAAACTAGCAGCATGTGATAAGCTTAGGATGGGAATGTTTTCTTGAGAGCAGACGTTTAGCAGAAGGTACCTATCTTCTAGTGATAATCCCTTAACTATCGGTTCTCTAAGATCCAGGCCACACACTATCGGTTCTCTAAGATCCAGGCCACACACTATCGGTTCTCTAAGATCCAGGCCACACACTATCGGTTCTCTAAGATCCAGGCCACACACTATCGGTTCTCTAAGATCCAGGCCACACACTATCGGTTCTCTAAGATCCAGGCCACACACTATCGGTTCTCTAAGATCCAGGCCACACACTATCGGTTCTCTAAGATCCAGGCCACACACTATCGGTTCTCTAAGATCCAGGCCACACACAGGCAATGTTTTCGAGGAGGACCAGGATCACTCGCGGATAGAACACCCTGCTATTCAGGGGAAAATGAATCACAGTGACCTCCGTCCAAAACATGAGAAAATTAATGTTTTGGACAGCATACAAAACATACCTTGTGAAAGCACAGCCCTGTATGATTAGCTGTTAGAAGTTTACTTTCAGATTGTAGTCTGTGTTATGCATATGGTGTAAACAGGCTGAGTGTTGACTTTCAGATTGTAGTCTGTGTGGTTAGAGCGTTGGACTAGTAACCGGAAGGTTGCGAGTTCAAACCCCCGAGCTGACAAGGTACAAATCTGTCGTTCTGCCCCTGAACAGGCAGTTAACCCACTGTTCCCAGGCCGTCATTGAAATTAAGAATCTGATCTTAACTGACTTGCCTGGTTAAATAAAGGTAAAATTAAAACAAATAAATAATAAATAATAATAAAATAAAATTATGCATACGGTGTAAACAGGCTGAGTGTTGACTTTCAGATTGTAGTCTGTGTTATACAAACAGTGTAAACAGTCTGCACGTTTACTTTCAGGTTGTTGTCTGTGTTATACAAACGGTGTAAACAGTCTGTGTGAGTCTTCTGTTCTTCAGAAGAAATTCTTGAGAAAGACGCTCAGTAGATCTGATCCTATGACAGGTTTGGGAGGGGGGGAGTTTGTGCAACAGCTGGAGTTTCTCTTTCTGTTTCCCAAGAACTGATTTGTAGGAGTGGTGTACGGAGCATGAGCATGTACACTAAGTGAACAAAACATGAATAACACATTCCTTGATTGAATTGCACCACCCTCAGAACAGGCTCTACAAGGTGTCGAAGGTGTTCCACAGGGATGTTGGCACATAACCCGTTCAAAGGCACTTTTGTCTTTTGTCTTTTGTCTTTTGTCTTTTGTCTTTTGTCCTGCTCATTCACCCTCTGAATGGCACACATACACAATCCATTTCTCAACTGTCTCAGGGCTTAAAAATCCTTCTTTAACCTGTCACCTCCCCTTCATCTACACTGATTGAAGTGGATTTACATCAATAAGGGATCATAGCTTTCACCTGGATTCACCTGGTTAGTCTGTCATGGAAAGAGCAGGTGTTCTTAATGTTTTGTACACTCAGTGTAGCTGTGCTGTAGCTGTCACTAACGGGTCATAAACTATGGTCAGAGTGGTAGAGAAATAATATAAGATGAGCAGCACTGTTAACACAACAGTCACACCAGCATTTCACTGTTATTTGCTGTGTATGAATTTCAGTGGAGGCTGGTGGGAGGCTGCTATAGGAGGACGGACTCATTGTACTGGCTGGATTGGAACATTGAAACAGAGTCAAAAAGTGGTTTCCACATGTTTGGTACTATTCCATGTGTTCCATTCCAGCCATTACAATGAGTCCGTCCTCCTATAGCTCCTGCCACCAGCTGCCACTGATCAAAACAAATCAAATTTTATTGGTCACATACACATGGTTAGCATATGTTAATGTGAGTGTAGCAAAATGCTTGTGCTTCTAGTTCCAACCGTGCAGATATATCTAACAAGTAATCTAACAATTTCACAAAAACTACCTTATACACACAAGTGTAAAGGAATGAATAAGAATATGTACATATAAATATATGGATGAGTGATGGCCCAACGGCATAGGCAAGATGCAGTAGATGGTATAGAATACAGTATATACATATGAGATGAGTAATGTAGGGTATGTAAACATTATATAAGGTGCCATTGTTTAAAGTGACTAGTGATACATTTATTACATCCCATTTTTAATTATTAAAGTGGCTAGAGATTTGAGTCAGTATGTTGGCAGCAGCCACTCAATGTTAGTGATGGCTGTTTAACAGCCTGATGGCCTTGAGATAGAAACTGTTTTTCAGTCTCTCGGTCCCAGCTTTGATGCACCTGTACTGACCTCGCCTTCTGGATGATAGCGGGGTGAACAGGCAGTGGCTCGGGTGGTTGTTGTCCTTGATGATCTTTTTGGCCTTCCTTTGACATCGGCTGGTGTAGGTGTGCTGGAGGGCAGGTAGTTTGCCCCCGGTGATGTGTTGTGCAGACCTCACTACCCTCTGGAGAGCCTTGCGGTTGAGGGCGAAGCAGATGCCGTACCAGGCGGTGATACAGCCCGACAGGATGCTCTCGATTGTGCATCTGTAAAAGTTTGTGAGTGTTTTTGGTGACGAGACAAATTTCTTCAGATGAATCTGGTACAATGATAAATGAACTGAGGAAACATATTTTGGAAAAGTTTGTATTGTAACAGCATACTGAGGCAAATAATCAAGTTGTGAGAAAACATTTTTTATTTTCCAACAGTCCCTCAAAGTAGATTGGCTTTGTCCTGCTATTGTGATGACTCAATCCAAAATGCAGATGCGCTCCATAGCTGAGGAGAGGATGAGTCATCGGTTCTCCACCCATGCACATACAACAGCCTTATTTGACTCATTGTTAAACACGTTTGCATGATTTTCCCTTCCTCAGTTCAGGGAATGAGAAGGCTACTTCATTGACTGAGTCCTGTCAAAAACACAAGGCAGATAGCAGCACATATGGGACAAGACAAAAATGGTGGCAAGGTTAAAGGTTTCATGGCGGAGAAATATACTGAGATATGATTCGACTGGTGTTGAGAAATATGTCAGTGGTATGTATAACCAATGTTCCATAAGTGCAATGGCTTAAGAAGACACAGTACAGTGAGCATTTACAGTAATACCCAGCCACAATACAGTGCTACAGTAATACCCAGCCACAATACAGTGAGCATTTACAGTAATACCCAGCCACAGTGAAGTGAGCATTTACAGTAATACCCAGCCACAGTGAAATGAGTATTTACAGTAATACCCAGCCACAATACAGTGAGCATTTACAGTAATACCCAGCCACAGTGAAGTGAGCATTTACAGTAATACCCAGCCACAGTGAAATGAGTATTTACAGTAATACCCAGCCACAGTGAAATGAGTATTTACAGTAATACCCAGCCACAGTGAAATTAGTATTTACAGTAATACCCAGCCACAGTGAAATGAACATTTACAGTAATACCCAGCCACAGTGAAGTGAGCATTTATAGTAATACCCAGCCACAGTACAGAGCTACAGTAGTACTCAGCCACAATACAGTGAACATTTACAGTAACTACAAAAACAAACCAGCCCCGTCATGCAGACCTTGATGTCTTGCTCCCAGACAAACTAAACAACTTCTTTGCTCGCTTTGAGGACAATACAGTACCACCGACATGGCCCGCAACTAAAACCTGCAGACTCTCCTTCACCGCAGCCAACGTGAGTAAAACATTTAAACGTGTTAACCCTCAGAAGGCTGCCAGCCCAGATGGCATTCTTAGCCGCGTCCTCAGAGCATGCGCAGACCAGCTGGTTGGTGTGTTTACGAACATATTCAATCAATCCCTATCCCAGTCTGCTGTTCCCACATACTTCAAGAGGGCCACCATTGTTCCTGATCCCAAGAAAGCTATGGTAACTGAGCTAAACGACTATCGCCCCATAGCACTCACTTCCGTCATCATGAAGTGCTTTGAGAGACTAGTCAAGGATCATGTCACCTCCACCCTAACTGGCAACACTGGGGCACCACAAGGGTGCAATGTAGGGTATGTAAACATTATATTAGGTAGCATTGTTTAAAGTGGCTAGTGATATATTTTACATCATTTCCCATCAATTCCCATTATTAAAGTGGCTGGAGTTGAGTCAGTGTGTTGGCAGCAGCCACTCAATGTTAGTGGTGGCTGTTTAACAGTCTGATGGCCTTGAGATAGAAGCTGTTTTTCAGTCTCTCGGGGCCTGCTTTGATGCACCTGTACTGACCTCGCCTTCTGGATGATAGCGGGGTGAACAGGCAGTGGCTCGGGTGGTTGTTGTCCTTGATGATCTTTATGGCCTTCCTGTGACATCGGGTGGTGTAGGTGTCCTGGAGGGCAGGTAGTTTGCCCCCGGTGATGCGTTGTGCAGACCTCACTACCCTCTGGAGAGCCTTACGGTTGTTCGCGGAGCAGTTGCCGTAACAGGCGGTGATACAGCCCGACAGGATGCTGTCGATTGTGCATCTGTAGAAATTTGTGAGTGCTTTTGGTGACAAGCCAAATTTCTTCAGCCTCCTGAGGTTGAAGAGGCGCTGCTGCGCCTTCTTCACGATGCTGTCTGTGTGGGTGGACCAATTCAGTTTGTCTGTGATGTGTACGCAGAGGAACTTAAACCTTACTACCCTCTCCACTACTGTTCCATCGATGTGGATAGGGGGGTGTTCCCTCTGCTGTTTCCTGAAGTCCACAATCATCTCCTTAGATTTGTTGACGTTGCGTGTGAGGTTATTTTCCCGACACCACACTCCGAGGGCCCTCACCTCCTCCCTGTAGGCCGTCTCGTCGTTGTTGGTAATCAAGCCTACCACTGTTGTGTCGTCCGCAAACTTGATGATTGAGTTGAAGGCGTGCGTGGCCACGCAGTAGTGGGTGAACAGGGAGTACAGGAGATGGCTCAGAACGCACCCTTGTGGGGCCCCAGTGTTGAGGATCAGCGGGGTGGAGATGTTGTTGCCTACCCTTACCACCTGGTGATGATCGTGGACTTCAGGAAACAGCAGAGGGAGCACCCCCTAATCCACATCGACGGGACAGTAGTGGAGAAGATGGTAAGTTTTAAATTCCTCGGCGTACACATCACGGACAGCTGAAATGGTCCATCCACACAGACAGCGTGGTGAAGAAGGCACAACAAAAACACTCACAAACTTTTACAGATGCACAATCGAGAGCATCCTGTCGGGCTGTATCACCGCCAGGTATGGCAACTGCTCCCCCCACAACCGCAAGGCTCTCCAGAGGGTAGTGAGGTCTGTACAACGCATCACCGGGTGCAAACTACTTGCCCTCCAGGACACCTACACCACCCGATGTCACATGCCAAAAAGATCATCAAGGACAACAACCACCCGAGCCATTGCCTGTTCAGCCCGTTATCATCCAGAAGGCGAGGTCAGTACAGGTGCATCAAAACTGGGACCGAGAGACTGAAAAACAGCTTCTATCTCAAGGCCATCAGACTGTTAAGATTGCTGTTTGGGGTTTTATGCTGGGTTTCTGTACAGCACTTTGAGATATCAGCTGATGTACGAAGAGCTATATAAATAAATTTGATTTTGATTTGTTAAACAGCCATCACTAACATTGAGTGGCTGCTGCCAACATACTGACTCAAATCTCTAGCCACTTTAATAATTAAAAATGGGATGTAATAAATGTATCACTAGTCACTTTAAACAATGCCACTTTATATAATGTTTACATACCCTACATTACTCATCTCATATGTATATACTGAACTCTATACCATCTACTGCATCTTGCCTATGCCGTTGGGCCATCGCTCATCCATATATTTATTGCCTATGCCGTTCGGCCATCACTCATCCATATATTTATATGTACATATTCCTATTAATTCCTTTACACTTGTGTGTATACGGTAGTTGTTGTGAAATTGTTAGATTACTTGTTAGATATTACTGCACGGTCGGAACTAGAAGCACAAGCATTTCGCTACACTCCCATTAACAACTGCTAACCATGTGTATGTGACCAATAAATTTGATTTGATTTAATACCCAGCCAGAGTACAGTGTTCCAGTAATACCCAGCCATAGTACAGTGAGTATTAAAGTAATAAACAGCCCACATGGTCATACAGGTCCTCTCTATGGCCTCTGGACACATACTGAGCCATATACTGTATAAAGCCAATCAGGTATAGTGAGCAAAAATAGGCGGAGGATTAGAGGCTTGGAGACCATGAACCCCATGGTGGGTGTCGGTCCTGGCGAGAGAAGAGGGGTCAGGTTGGCCAAGCTGGGGCCTGGGGAGAGGAGGGGGTAGGTTGGCCATGCTGGGGCCTGGGGAGAGAGGAGGGGCAGGTTGCTAAGCTGGGGCCTGGCGAGGGAAGAGGGGCCAGGTTAGCCAAGCTGGGGCCTGGGGAGAGAAGAGGGGCCAGGTTAGCCAAGCTGGGGCCTGACGAGAGGACCACATGCTGAGCCATCTCTGCTCAAGGAAGTAAGATGAGTGCAAGCCATGCTATTTGTATTTGAGTACATGCTAAATAAACAGACCATTTTGTCACACATTTTGGCTATCTTTAGGTTGTCTATTGTTGTACAAACACTACAGCTGTAGACTACTAGAACTTTAAAATACCAGCTACTTTGCCTTCTGAGATGAGAGGAAGGTTCTGACACCAACAGATTTGCAGACTGAGGCCAGGATCCCCCTGCGGTGTAATCACCTTTTATTAAACATACCCTGCTTTGTAGATAAACCTATAAGAGCATAATTAAAGTTTATTAGCTGGTCTTACCAAAAGACTGCAATGTAATCTGGACCGTGTCTACTTTGCCATATGGTAATGATCTACACCCCCCTTCTGCTTACACATGAAAGAGACTTGTCAACTCTTGAGCAAGTGTTTGGTGGTGGAAACTTGTTGCTATTCATTCATGCCAATCTAATACAAATGCCAATCTAGTAGATTTTAATCTATTCCCTAGTTTGTGTTTGGATTTGACTTCCCAGGCTCGTGGTAGAAAGGATCTATTGGAAATAAAACCAGTGAGACAAAAGTCAAGGTAAAAAAAAATATTTATTGAGAAACATATAAAAATATTTTAAACAATTTACAATTTAGATGAAAACAAAACAAGCCACACTCATACAACTAGAGGTGAAAACAAGTTGATGCATGGAACAGTCATTACATCCACATCAGACACAGTAACAAAAAAATATCAGTAGACATTCAATGTTACATTAAAATGGAAGTGCTTTGAAGGTTATTTACACATATACACGTCTGCTCAGAAGACTTTAAACCATAAATATGGTCAAAATACATTTAAATAATCTGTGGGCCCTTCAATAACCGTGGAATGAAATATACAGCCAAAATTCTCTTAAAATAAATAAATAATTCCACGTAGCTCGAGTGAAAGAAAAAACCACAAATAAATATTATTCACAATGGCCTCAATGCTAGCCTGTTATGCGAAAGACACAAACAAAAAGAGCAGGACATTTAGTGTTTCAGTGTGGTGCTTTGCATTTCAGTGTGCATTAACATCTGGATGAGTGGTAACTGTGTGGACAGGAGTTAAAAGCTCAGAGGTGGATGCAGGAAAGTGAGGTAAGTTTTCAGGTTCTTGTTTGCACCATATGAGGTTGTCTTGTTGCTGTTGACATTGGAATATGGCATAGGCTTTACTGATCTATGCCTATGAGATAGGAAATAAAGCATTGTAAAGTATTATTTTATTCAAGTATTTCCAGGGTCCCAACAATCTGACTCACAACCAAAGGCATTTAGATCTGCTTCCTCTGACTCTCACTCATCAGTAAGCAACAACAGAGTACAGTGGCTGGTTGGTAGCTAGTTATATAACAAAGACTGTCCACTTGTTCATGCCTTCAGTAGAACAATCACATGGGCAGGGATGGACTCTTTTCTGGTGAACATAATCTCACACCACAGCCAATATTATAGAGAAAGTCCTTCGTACGGGTGAGAATAGCTTTCGCTATTACAAGTAGCTATTAAGGACTTTGATTTTCATGAAGTCCAAAAGCTGTGTGAACAGGTGGGGTCTGGCCACAAGAGAAAGAGGGAGAGAGATTTAACAAGAGTCATCTGTAACTTCCTTCTGTATAACATATGTTGTGTTTCAGTGTACGGCCACATCAATCCTCTGGGTGCACCACTAGTCTCTGTCAGTGCAGCCATGCAGTCACTGGGCCACCACGCTGGTGAAGGCAGTAGGCTCAGGGCTGATGCTGTGCAGTCGGATCTCGTTGCTCTGCTCTGCAGAGGACACTGTGCTCTGCATCCACGGGTGATTGATGATGTCCTCAAACGATGGCCTCTCAGCAGGTCTCAGGGACAAGCACAACTTGATCAACTGCTGGCACTCTGTAAGAACAATGGGGATAACGGTCAGTCGGGTCTTAGACTGGACACACAATGACTAACATTCCACTGGTTTAGGTTTGAGGTTTTGTTCCAGTTATTGGGGCTCACCTGTGGAGATTCTTCGTCTGAAGAGCACCTGGCCTCGTACAATCTCCTCGTCCTGCTCGAAGGGGATATCTCCACACACCATGTCATACAACAGGACACCCAGAGACCAAACCGTGGCTGACCGCCCATGATACCGATGATATTTGATCCATTCTGGTGGACTGTACACTCTAGTGCCTGTGGATATAAAGAATAAGAATGATAGTTAGATTCAATGAGGTGTCTATTTCTACAAATAGATGTTACTTTATTTTTAATTTGACCTTTATTTAACTAGGAACACATGCAATAGAATCTGTTCAAAATTGACAAGTATAAAAATAAAAGATTGGGGAAACATTTAATAAATTGTGATATTATGGATTAAAATATTATAAAAAAATAGCTAGCTGCACCTCCTTTTGGGGCCAGGTGACAGTGAGCATGACAGGTGTGCGTGGGAGGAGAGTCAGGTGACAATGTTTACAAACTTTGAGTTGTAAAAATACACTTTTCCTCCAAAGGGTGGCGCACAAAGCAACAGTCGGTAACCCACTAAAATGGGCTACGGTTAAAGTCTATCAACTGGTATGCTTACCGTCGAAGTCGGTGTAAACAGTGTCTTTGAGCAATGCCCCGGATCCAAAGTCAATAAGTTTAATTTCGCCCGTCCGAAAATCGATGAGGATATTTTCGTCCTTGATGTCCCTGTGTACAACCCCACAGTTGTGGCAGTGTCGCACGGCTTCAAGAACCTGACGGAAAAAGTTCTTTGCCAGCTCCTCTGGTAAGGCGCCCTTCTCAGTGATGAAATCAAACAGGTCCTTGCCGTTCTCCGGTCGTTCCATGACAATAATAAAGCTGTCAGGTCGCTCGTACCAGTCCAGCATTTTTATTACCCCCCGAGCCCCATTTCCAACTTTCTTCAAGAGTAGAATCTCCATAGGGACGCGAGAGCCATTGGGCTGAAAACAAAATAGAAATAGGTTTAATTTCTGGAGACAATATTACAACATATGATTAACAACTATCCCTTTAGTTAAACTTGTTAAAATGCACAACCAAAACAATCCTTACCATCTCTCCCCAATCCGAGACCCGATCCTTGGCCACATGTTTGACAGCAACCTGTGTGAAAGAAAAACAATCTAACATGAAATTACATGAGCAAACATGCAAAAAGAAAATGCATCGATTAACGGACTTGTATGTATAACACGCTAAATATTTTCAAATAATGCGAAAGATACTAACCAGTGCTCCATCTGAAATGGTCGTGCCTGAATAGACTGTGCCAAACCCGCCGCTTCCCAGCACAGCACCGACCTGGTAAACCTTATCAAATGGCTCCCTCTCCTTCCCTGTGATTAGAGATGTACACACGGTTAATACAAAGCTTCAAACTAGTGCAATGTGACATGGCCGAATGCAAAAGCATCGAAATAACAGAATAGGAAAACGATGAATTAAAATACAATAACATTGTGAGCCCAGCTAGATTTAGCAGCTGGTTAGTAAAGCGAACATTTAACGTTAGCTAGCTATAGCGAACAACAAAAGCTTAATCTAACCTTGGTGAATTTGAAGCTGGATTTTCGCCGGCATATCAACGGTGGAGATATGAGCGAATGAGTTTAATTTCGACAACAGCATTCCCGTAATCCACGAAATTTGTGATTTATTCTACAAATATTCCGTCGTGGGATACAGTTCCACTATCGGGCGTGTGATCCACGTTGTTGTAGCTGGGGGGGGAAATGCGTCAGGAATGCTCTCTAATCCGGATCTCATGAAGACTCGTATTTGATCCTTGACCATAAATGCTTCGGTATCCAGTGAGTAGAAATAACGACTAGCCCAATGATAAAAAAAAAAAAAAGACTATTAACAACCTCAATAGTTGTAAACAGTAAGTCAAATTAAAAGAAAACCAGCTCTTAATACGTTTTAGTCGCAAAGACACCGGCTCCTTGGATTTGAGTAAGGGCAGCGGAAGGACAAATATATATCTATAGTAAATGGGAGTAGCCACAAGGTCTATCGTCATTCTTTTCTCCGCCCACCAGTCATTCTCCACCAATAGTAATTATTATAGACGATCCAAACACACGTCAATCACAGAATTAGAAGAAAGAAAAGCCTAACCGGCTAGACGAGACGTGGCGGGAATTAAAACGCGGCAAAATAAAGACACTTTTTTTTTACTGCACTTCGGAAGGAAATACAAATAGAATATCTACATGGGCAAACTACCCCCTCTCCTTGCATGCGAGATGTAGTCTGCACGGGAATGAATGGAGGGTTACTGTTACGGAGTTCTTATGTTGCATGCTTCTTTCAGGCTTTGACGCAACATCGTTTTATAATAACATATTTTTTTTGTTATACTATCAACTGTTGTTTACACTATAGTACATATCCTTTACCACAAAAAGCCTATGTCAGAGTTGGTTTAGCCTATATGCATTATGGAATATAGTGTGATCCTAATGCAATTTTATGCAGTGAGATTTCAGTAGATTTTTTGGTCTAACTTTACAAAAATGCTTCATTAATGTTGTGTTGCAAATATGTCTTCTGTCGCAGGGATATAATGTAGCTCATTCTGTATCAGTTCATCAAGAACTTGGGTCTATTGTATTAACCCCACAATATGCTATAGCCTATTATTTTCACTTCGGGACAATGCAGTGTATTCGAGGGGAGAACTAACCTATAGTTTTTTATTTGAATTGGCGAACAATAGTAGTCTACTCGACACTAAAGCGCTATGTATAATAGCCGCATACCATACATTCTTTCAAATTGGGTGGCCTCGTTTTTAGTTGGTTGCAGGATGTGGGAAACTCGAGATAAAAGACATCCATTTACCCCCCCCTGCCTTCTTTTCCCGCGCAATACATCATTGTTTGAACGCCCTCCTCCTCTCTCTCTCTCTCTCTGAGTTATGGTTTGTTTGGCTATTCAATGTCATGGTTGACTATATTAATGATACTATCAGGCTTTGATATGTAAAAGTTTATCTGCAACATATTTGGTCATTTTGTGCCATGTTGTCATTGAGTAACAGCCCAAGGAAAAGCTCCTCAAACAAAGAAACCACTTTTAAATATAACATCAAATAGGCTATATATACAGGTAACTGCCAAAATAATGGAAACAACAACCTTTTTTTTATTTGTTTTACCTTTATTTAACCTGGCAAGTCAGTTAAGAACAAATTCTTATTTTCAATGACAGTCTAGGAACAGTGGGTTAACTGTCTTGTTCAAGGGTGGCACGACAGATTTTTACCTTGTCAGCTCAAGGATTTGATCTTGCAAACTTCCGGTTACTAGTCCAATGCTCTAACCAATAGGCTACCTGCCACGCCCAGTGTGTGTTTTAATAGGGCGTTGGGCCACCATGAGCCAGAACAGCTACAATACACTTTGGCACAGATTCTTCAAGTGCCTGGAACTCTATTGGAGGGATGTGACACCATTCTTCCATGATAAATTCCATAATTTTGTATTTTTTTGATGGTGGTGGGTGGGAACATCATCATACTATACTGGCATAGTCATGGTAGCCAAAATAATAGCCCGCCCAGCATTTTTATACATGACCCTAAGCATGATGGGATGTTAATAGCTTAATTAACTCAGGAACCACACCTCTGTGGAAGCACCTGCTTTCAATAAAAAACTTTGTATTCCTCATTTACTCAAGTGTTTCCATTATATTAGCAGTTACCTGTATATATTTATACATTTTCATTTGATAGTTTTATTTAATTTTTTTACAAAGAGGGAAGAAACAAATGTGCATACATTGCATTGTAAAAATAGTAATTATGGTACAGTGTTTAGGCTGCTCCGTTGTTTATCAATGCAAAGCATTGATGCGATCCATTCATCAATACACTGGACTGCATAAAAAGTTTTGTTTATCCACAATGGGATTTTTAGAAACAGTTTATTTCTGTTTATGGAATGTGCAAACACCTCGAACACATAGGCCTTTCTAGGCCTACTACCTGATAAGGATCTCATATGTGTTACAACCTTTATACACTTTTGGTGTAGACCTACACTGTCCAGGCGACAAGGCAGAGGGCAGGGACTTTAATCTTATTTCATAGTAAATTGGCCAGGGGATGCGTTAAAGGGTGTGAACAGGGGTGTGAAAAATGAGCTGCAGGAGAGCAATGAAATGCCAGTGTAAGGTCCGCACTTCTCAGTGACGATACTAAGGTGCCCGATCAGCAAAGTTCGAGAGACAGCAACATAGTTCCCCATCTGTCCACTGCGGCACTGTCTTTTATTAGCTGCACTTGGAAGCATGCATTATTCCAGCTGCCCAGTCCAATCATCTAACTCAATTCCCTTCACATCACCCGGCGTTAGGTGCCATTTGACAACATTCTATTCACAAACCTGCTCTGATATTAGCCCTGAAAGTGACAGCTTTCTCACCTCCGTAGGTCACTCTGGGCCAGACCCTCCTTTCTGCGACAGGAATGGACCAGGGAAAATATCACTCCTCTGTGGAATAGGCCTACAGTACGAGTCCTCTACCTACTGGTTTGATAGCAAACAAGAAACAACTTCAAGAAACGTTGCTTCCTTTTTTGGTCCAATGGAAAGATCACAATTTGAATATTTCTCAATGTATTTTTTTGTGTTTGTGAATATTTGTATTTGGCCTTGTTATGTAATTTCCTCTTTAAGCAATATAGATGCTGCAAACCAAATAGTGCCAAATCGTCCAGTTTAGTTATACCATGACTCCAGAGCAGGAACATTTTGCTCTGTTCTGCCCTGCCTTCCACCCTCAGACATTCAAATGACATTTCCTGCATGACACAAGAAAAAGTGTTTGCAGTAACTGTTCGCTGTAACTGGATGAGGACTGAAATACTGACCGATATGTCCAGGGTGATGTCTTGAGATGTTGCTTCAATAAATCAAAATAATTTTCCATCCTCAAGATGCCAACTATTTTGTGAAGTGCACCAGTCCCTCCTGCAGCAAAGCACACCCACAACATGACGCTGCCACCCCCGTGCTTCACGGTTGGGATGGTGTTCTTCAGCTTGCAAGCCTCCCCTTGTTCCTCCAAACATAACAATGGTCATAATGGCCAAACAGTTGTATTTTTGTTTCATCACACCAGAGGACATTTCTCCAAAATGTTCAATCTTTGTCCCCATTTGCAGTTGCATACTGTAGTCTGGCTTTTTTATGGCGGTTTTGGAGCAGTGGCTTCTTCCTTGCTGAGAGGCCTTTCAGGTTATGTTGATATAGGGCTCGTTTTACTGTGGATATAGACACTTTTGTACCTGTTTCCTCCAGCATCTTCACAAGGTCCTTTGCTGTTGTTCTGGGATTGATTTGCACTTTTCACACCAAAGTACGTTCATCTCTAGGAGACAGAATGCGTCTCCTTCCTGAGCGGTTTGACGGCTGCGTGGTCCCATTTATTTTCTGAGGTCTGGGCGACTTTAACCTCCCCACGTCTACCTTTGACTCATTCCTCTTTGCCTCCTTCTTTCCACTCCTCTCCTCTTTTGACCTCACCCTCTCACCTTCCCCCCCTACTCACAAGGCAGGCAATACGCTTGACCTCATCTTTACTAGATGCTGTTCTTCCACTAACCTCATTGCAACTCCCCTCCAAGTCTCCGACCACTACCTTGTATCCTTTTCCCTCTCGCTCTCATCCAACACTTCCCACACTGCCCCTACTCGGATGGTATCGCGCCGTCCCAACCTTCGCTCTCTCCCCCCCGCTACTCTCTCCTCTTCCATCCTATCATCTCTTCCCTCTGCTCAAACTTTCTCCAACCTATCTCCTGATTCTGCCTCCTCAACCCTCCTCTCCTCCCTTACTGCATCCTTTGACTCTCTATGTCCCCTATCCTCCAGGCCGGCTCGGTCCTCCCCTCCCGCTCCGTGGCTCGACGACTCATTGCGAGCTCACAGAACAGGGCTCCGGGCAGCCGAGCGGAAATGGAGGAAAACTCGCCTCCCTGCGGACCTGGCATCCTTTCACTCCCTCCTCTCTACATTTTCCTCTGTCTCTGCTGCTAAAGCCACTTTCTACCATTCTAAATTCCAAGCATCTGCCTCTAACCCTAGGAAGCTCTTTGCCACCTTCTCCTCCCTCCTGAATTCCCCCCCCCTCCTCCCTCTCTGCAGATGACTTCGTCAACCATTTTGAAAAGAAGGTCGACGACATCCGATCCTCGTTTGCTAAGTCAAACGACACCGCTGGTTCTGCTCACACTGCCCTACCCTATGCTCTGACCTCTTTCTCCCCTCTCTCTCCAGATGAAATCTCGCGTCTTGTGACGGCCGGCCGCCCAACAACCTGCCCGCTTGACCCTATCCCCTCCTCTCTTCTCCAGACCATTTCCGGAGACCTTCTCCCTTACCTCACCTCGCTCATCAACTCATCCCTGACCGCTGGCTACGTCCCTCCCGTCTTCAAGAGAGCGAGAGTTGCACCCCTTCTGAAAAAACCTACACTCGATCCCTCCGATGTCAACAACTACAGACCAGTATCCCTTCTCTCTTTTCTCTCCAAAACTCTTGAGCGTGCCGTCCTTGGCCAGCTCTACCGCTATCTCTCTCAGAACGACCTTCTTGATCCAAATCAGTCAGGTTTCAAGACTAGTCATTCAACTGAGACTGCTCTTCTCTGTATCACGGAGGCGCTCCGCACTGCTAAAGCTAACTCTCTATCCTCTGCTCTCATCCTTCTAGACCTATCGGCTGCCTTCGATACTGTGAACCATCAGATCCTCCTCTCCACCCTCTCCGAGTTGGGCATCTCCGGCGCAGCCCACGCTTGGATTGCGTCCTACCTGACAGGTCGCTCCTACCAGGTGGCGTGGCGAGAATCTGTCTCCTCACCACGCGCTCTCACCACTGGTGTCCCCAGGGCTCTGTTCTAGGCCCTCTCTTATTCTCGCTATACACCAAGTCACTTGGCTCTGTCATAACCTCACATGGTCTCTCCTATCATTGCTATGCAGACGACACACAATTAATCTTCTCCTTTCCCCCTTCTGATGACCAGGTGGCGAATCGCATCTCTGCATGTCTGGCAGACATATCAGTGTGGATGACGGATCACCACCTCAAGCTGAACCTCAGCAAGACGGAGCTCCTCTTCCTCCCGGGGAAGGACTGCCCGTTCCATGATCTCGCCATCACGGTTGACAACTCCATTGTGTCCTCCTCCCAGAGCGCTAAGAACCTTGGCGTGATCCTGGACAACACCCTGACGTTCTCAACTAACATCAAGGCGGTGTCCCGTTCCTGTAGGTTCATGCTCTACAACATCCGCAGAGTACGACCCTGCCTCACACAGGAAGCGGCGCAGGTCCTAATCCAGGCACTTGTCATCTCCCGTCTTGATTACTGCAACTCGCTGCTGGCTGGGCTCCCTGCCTGTGCCATTAAACCCCTACAACTCATCCAGAACGCCGCAGCCCGTCTGGTGTTCAACCTTCCCAAGTTCTCTCACGTCACCCCGCTCCTCCGCTCTCTCCACTGGCTTCCAGTTGAAGCTCGCATCCGCTACAAGACCATGGTGCTTGCCTACGGAGCTGTGAGGGGAACGGCACCTCAGTACCTCCAGGCTCTGATCAGGCCCTACACCCAAACAAGGGCACTGCGTTCATCCACCTCTGGCCTGCTCGCCTCCCTACCACTGAGGAAGTACAGTTCCCGCTCAGCCCAGTCAAAACTGTTCGCTGCTCTGGCCCCCCAATGGTGGAACAAACTCCCTCACGACGCCAGGACAGCGGAGTCAATCACCACCTTCCGGAGACACCTGAAACCCCACCTCTTCATGGAATACCTAGGATAGGGTAAGTAAGGGTAAGTAATCCTTCTCCCCCCCCCCCCCCAAAAAAAAGATTTAGATGCAAGTGGCTGTTCCACTGGATGTCATAAGGTGTATGCACCAATCTGTAAGTCGCTCTGGATAAGAGCGTCTGCTAAATGACTTAAATGTAATGTAAATGTCTTGCCTGATTTCTTTTGATTTTCCCATGATGTCAAGCAAAGAGGCACTGAGTTTAAGGTAGGCCATGAAATACATCCACAGGTACACTTCCAATTAACTCAAATGATGGCAATTAGCCTATTACTACAGGAACAAGCTTCTAAAGCCATGACATCATTTTCTGGAATTTTCCAAGCTGTTTAAAGGCACAGTCAACTTAGTGTATGTAAACTTCTGACCCACTGGAATCGTGATACAGTGAATTATAAGTGAAATGATCTGTCTGTAAATAATTGTTGGAATAATTACTTGTGTCATGCACAAAGTAGATATTCTAACCGAGTAGCCAAAACTATTGTCTGTTAACAAGAAATTTGTGGAGTGGTTGAAAAACGAGTTTTAATAACTCCAACATAAGTGTATGTTAACTTACGACTTCAACTGTATATAGCTTAACAGCTCCATAGCATGCTGATCTATCCATTGGTGAGGTCATTTAATGTCGAGCTAAATATAAAAAAAACATTTTAAATTCCAGAGGTTTAAAAAGGAACAGAAAGGAACAATATAACTTTGTTTTGGTTCGAACCGGTTGAAACTTCATTTTTCATGGTCGAAAGAGTTGAAAGAAACTGAAAAAAGAACGGTTCTGTTCCGAGTGAAACAATTGGAAAATAATTTTGGTTCCAACAACTGGTAGAAAATAAACCTATCTAGCACGAAAGGCCAGCGAAATTTAGACTTTCAAACATCGCATGGTACAGATTTTGGACCTGAATAACTGTAGAAATTGCTGCATTGGCTGACCAGGGCCCAAAATCCATAGACACACTCAAGCTATTTTTTTTACTCTTCCTGTTACACTATCCCACATATAGATGTAGTAATGTACACAGACTTAAGGGTAAAACAAATGTTTCTAACAAAATTGTGTTTTTTATACACGAGTGCAAACTTCACGGAGTAGGCCATTCAAGGAGCTGATGGGAAGTCGTCGACCTCCCTTGCATGAGGAACAATAGAGGAGCAATAGAGAACAAAAGAGGAAAGGTCCAACCCTCCCCACTTGTGCTTTGTCATGAGGATACCTGGACCACCTATTGAGATGTGCCTTTTGTTAAGCAAATCAGGTGCTAAATGAGCTGAAAAGGAGACTGGAGTAGGACTTTAGATTCCATCCCTGCTTGACAAAGATTACCCTACAATTAGGGGAGGGTCATAAAGCTGCCATTTGTCTCAGCAGGGGGAACAACTCAGCCCAGAACAACAAACCCAGCATGCATCCAGTCCATTGGGCTGCAGAAAACATGCCAGTAATGTTTTTACTTTAAAAAAAAAAATGTAACCTTTATTTAACTAGGTAAGTCAGTTAAGAACCAATACTTATTTATACCAGCCAAACCCAGACAACACTGGACCGAATTGTGCACCACTCTATGGGACTCCCAATGGGACTCACGGCCAGATGTGATACAGCCTGGATTTGAACCAGGGTGTCTGTAGTGATGCCTCTAGCACTGATATGCAGTGCCTTAGAACGCTGCGCCACTCTGTATTTATTAGAAGTAATATCAAGTAAGGATTTTAAAAAACAAACTTTTCTGATGGCTCTGGCTTTCTGAACATGGCATGTCGTTTCCCTTATTCCAATTCTGAAACTCTAACCCTGCAAGCTTATTTTTCTATGAGTGTGATCACCAAAACTGACTCATTAGTTTTAAAGTTGTCAACAACATGTGTTCCCTCTTCTCTCATTCTGAAAAAAAATGTGTGATGAGAAAGATGGAATCAGCAGCAATGTCCCCTTAAGACAGAGGACCAGGAAGTCACATACCCATCCAGCCCACCACGCCACACACTGTCTTTTCTCTGAAATACCTCCCAACAAGGTGAGCAGAATGTCATTATTTTGGAGTTGTTTAATAAAAGGATGAGGGTTTTGTGTGTAGTCTGAGCACCTCCATCATCAGGTAAGATAATCATAATTGTCCTTGTCTATTGGTTGGGGGTTTATGCTGCCTAGTCCGTGTTCTGTCAATTGTGATAAACAAACAAAATGTTTCAGCGATCGCCAGCGCTTGGCTTTGCACCAATCACAGCATTGTCCTTCCTTCTCCTCTGGCTGTGAGGGTCATGGAAAGGGAAGAGAAGAGGTTCTCTGGAATGTGGTTGAATTAGGGATGTGAGGAATGTGCTGAACTAGAGAGAAGGTACTCCTTCCCATGGAGTTTAAAGAGGCTAGGGGGATGGGTTTGTATAAACAATTGTCCTGTGACAAACAACAGTATAAATAATACTGTCGTGACCATAGAAATACGAATATAACATTTTTCATTTAACTAGGCAAGTCAGTTAAGAACAAGTTCTTATTTACAATGTCGTCCTACCCTGGACGCCACTGGGTCAATTGTGCACCACCCTATAGTACTCTCAATCACAGCCAGATGTGATACAGCCTGGATTGGAATCAGGGACTGTAGTGACACCTCTTGCATTGAGATGCAGTGCCTTAGACCACTGCACCACTCGGGAGCCCAATTAGAAAAGTATTGCATAATTTAATAGGATCTCTATGGTAGGGACACATTAAACCGTTGTCACTATCTCCAACAAGCCCCCTTGTAGAGTTTAGTAGGAAATGTCTTCTCTTTCTATTAGCCTTTTCTTTACGTTAGAACACCTCTTCTCAATCCATCTGTGTGACTGTTTAGTTTTTGTATCTCCCCTCCCCCAATGTTTACAGTTGATTTCCATGCTGCCGTGGGGTTTTCCCAGGCCTAGTCTACTTCTCCATGTTCAGTTTGAAAACATCCTTGTGTAGTGGTGATGTCATGGCCTAAAAACCGCCCGCAACCATGGGAAATCCCACACCAGGAAGTTCAGACAATGTTTTGACTTGATTATTAAAGCAGAGCACCATAGCCGTTTTGACAGAACAATTCAGATTCCCATGCATAGACAACAACGTGATCTGCTTGGGAAATAAAACAGCATGGAACTAATTCACAGCATTCTATTTGTAACTTTTAACATACATTAATATTTGGTGTATTGTTCATTTTCAATGTGTCAAAGTACATTCAAAATATTTTCCCTATAGATTCCAACGTATATTTGTGTGTGTGTGTGTGTGTGTGTGTGTGTGTGTGTGTGTGTGTGTGTGTGTGTTTTGTTGTGTACTATGTTCCATCTCCTCTTCTCCCTGGTAGTTGGGTTAACCTTAAATAGCTAGCAGAAAACCCTCCATCTCCTCTTCTCCCTGGTAGTTGGGTTAACCTTAAATAGCTGGCAGAAAACCCTCCATCTCCTCTTCTCCCTGGTTGTTGGGTTAACCTTTAAATAGCTGGCAGAAAACCCTCCATCTCCTCTTCTCCCTGGTTGTTGGGTTAACCTTAAATAGCTAGCAGAAAACCCTCCATCTCCTCTTCTCCCTGGTTGTTGGGTTAACCTTAAATAGCTAGCAGAAAACCCTCCATCTCCTCTTCTCCCTGGTTGTTGGGTTAACCTTAAATAGCTGGCAGAAAACCCTCCATCTCCTCTTCTCCCTGGTAGTTGGGTTAACCTTAAATAGCTAGCAGAAAACCCTCCATCTCCTCTTCTCCCTGGTAGTTGGGTTAACCTTAAATAGCTAGCAGAAAACCCTCCATCTCCTCTTCTCCCTGGTTGTTGGGTTAACCTTAAATAGCTAGCAGAAAACCCTCCATCTCCTCTTCTCCCTGGTTGTTGGGTTAACCTTAAATAGCTAGCAGAAAACCCTCCATCTCCTCTTCTCCCTGGTTGTTGGGTTAACCTTAAATAGCTGGCAGAAAACCCTCCATCTCCTCTTCTCCCTGGTAGTTGGGTTAACCTTAAATAGCTAGCAGAAAACCCTCCATCTCCTCTTCTCCCTGGTAGTTGGGTTAACCTTAAATAGCTAGCAGAAAACCCTCCATCTCCTCTTCTCCCTGGTTGTTGGGTTAACCTTAAATAGCTAGCAGAAAACCCTCCATCTCCTCTTCTCCCTGGTTGTTGGGTTAACCTTAAATAGCTGCAGAAAACCCTCCATCTCCTCTTCTCCCTGGTTGTTGGGTTAACCTTTAAATAGCTGGCAGAAAACCCTCCATCTCCTCTTCTCCCTGGTTGTTGGGTTAACCTTAAATAGCTGGCAGAAAACCCTCCATCTCCTCTTCTCCCTGGTAGTTGGGTTAACCTTAAATAGCTGGCAGAAAACCCTCCATCTCCTCTTCTCCCTGGTTGTTGGGTTAACCTTAAATAGCTGGCAGAAAACCCTCCATCTCCTCTTCTCCCTGGTTGTTGGGTTAACCTTAAATAGCTGGCAGAAAACCCTCCATCTCCTCTTCTCCCTGGTTGTTGGGTTAACCTTAAATAGCTGGCAGAAAACCCTCCATCTCCTCTTCTCCCTGGTTGTTGGGTTAACCTTAAATAGCTGGCAGAAAACCCTCCATCTCCTCTTCTCCCTGGTAGTTGGGTTAACCTTAAATAGCTAGCAGAAAACCCTCCATCTCCTCTTCTCCCTGGTAGTTGGGTTAACCTTAAATAGCTGCAGAAAACCCTCCATCTCCTCTTCTCCCTGGTTGTTGGGTTAACCTTAAATAGCTAGCAGAAAACCCTCCATCTCCTCTTCTCCCTGGTTGTTGGGTTAACAAATAGAAAACCCTCCATCTCCTCTTCTCCCTGGTAGTTGGGTTAACCTTAAATAGCTAGCAGAAAACCCTCCATCTCCTCTTCTCCCTGGTAGTTGGGTTAACCTTTAAATAGCTGGCAGAAAACCCTCCATCTCCTCTTCTCCCTGGTTGTTGGGTTAACCTTTAAATAGCTAGCAGAAAACCCTCCATCTCCTCTTCTCCCTGGTTGTTGGGTTAACCTTTAAATAGCTAGCAGAAAACCCTCCATCTCCTCTTCTCCCTGGTAGTTGGGTTAACCTTAAATAGCTAGCAGAAAACCCTCCATCTCCTCTTCTCCCTGGTAGTTGGGTTAACCTTAAATAGCTAGCAGAAAACCCTCCATCTCCTCTTCTCCCTGGTTGTTGGGTTAACCTTAAATAGCTACCCCTCCATCTCCTCTTCTCCCTGGTAGTTGGGTTAACCTTTAAATAGCTGGCAGAAAACCCTCCATCTCCTCTTCTCCCTGGTTGTTGGGTTAACCTTTAAATAGCTGGCAGAAAACCCTCCATCTCCTCTTCTCCCTGGTTGTTGGGTTAACCTTAAATAGCTGGCAGAAAACCCTCCATCTCCTCTTCTCCCTGGTTGTTGGGTTAACCTTAAATAGCTGGCAGAAAACCCTCCATCTCCTCTTCTCCCTGGTAGTTGGGTTAACCTTTAAATAGCTGGCAGAAAACCCTCCATCTCCTCTTCTCCCTGGTTGTTGGGTTAACCTTTAAATAGCTGGCAGAAAACCCTCCATCTCCTCTTCTCCCTGGTTGTTGGGTTAACCTTAAATAGCTAGCAGAAAACCCTCCATCTCCTCTTCTCCCTGGTAGTTGGGTTAACCTTAAATAGCTGGCAGAAAACCCTCCATCTCCTCTTCTCCCTGGTTGTTGGGTTAACCTTTAAATAGCTGGCAGAAAACCCTCCATCTCCTCTTCTCCCTGGTTGTTGGGTTAACCTTTAAATAGCTGGCAGAAAACCCTCCATCTCCTCTTCTCCCTGGTTGTTGGGTTAACCTTAAATAGCTGGCAGAAAACCCTCCATCTCCTCTTCTCCCTGGTTGTTGGGTTAACCTTTAAATAGCTAGCAGAAAACCCTCCATCTCCTCTTCTCCCTGGTAGTTGGGTTAACCTTAAATAGCTAGCAGAAAACCCTCCATCTCCTCTTCTCCCTGGTAGTTGGGTTAACCTTTAAATAGCTGGCAGAAAACCCTCCATCTCCTCTTCTCCCTGGTTGTTGGGTTAACCTTAAATAGCTGGCAGAAAACCCTCCATCTCCTCTTCTCCCTGGTTGTTGGGTTAACCTTAAATAGCTGGCAGAAAACCCTCCATCTCCTCTTCTCCCTGGTTGTTGGGTTAACCTTTAAATAGCTGGCAGAAAACCCTCCATCTCTCTTCTCCCTGGTAGTTGGGTTAACCTTTAAATAGCTGGCAGAAAACCCTCCATCTCCTCTTCTCCCTGGTAGTTGGGTTAACCTTTAACTGGTCTCCTCTTCTCCCTGGTTGTTGGGTTAACCTTTAAATAGCTGGCAGAAAACCCTCCATCTCCTCTTCTCCCTGGTAGTTGGGTTAACCTTTAAATAGCTGGCAGAAAACCCTCCATCTCCTCTTCTCCCTGGTTGTTGGGTTAACCTTTAAATAGCTGGCAGAAAACCCTCCATCTCCTCTTCTCCCTGGTTGTTGGGTTAACCTTTAAATAGCTGGCAGAAAACCCTCCATCTCCTCTTCTCCCTGGTAGTTGGGTTAACCTTTAAATAGCTGGCAGAAAACCCTCCATCTCCTGGGCCTGCCTCTGACTGTTTTTTTCCCCTCACCAGACGTGGATAAAGAAAGACATGCTCTGGGCCTACTCACACACCGTCCCAACCTCCTCCATTCCCATGCCTGAATAGGGCAGAGGAGCCATGCTAATAGTTAGCCATGGGTTGAGCAGGACGATTAGTCTGCTCACCCTGTGGGCAGGGTGTGAGTTCAAGGACCACATTCTCAACCAGTATCTGTCTAATGATTACATCCTGCTGCCACCATATCAAAATAAGCTTCTTCTTCATGACTCTTTTTTTGGTTTTCCCTCTTTCTGAATGGACTGAGATGGAAAAAAAACATTATTTGTGTGGTTACATATTTTTTTAAATGAACAAAACAGAACATACAACACAACTTAGTGCACACCTGCATCAATATTCAGGAGGGTTAATAATGTTTTCTCATATAATTGACACCTTGTTTTATGGTATGTTCCCATTCTAATGAGGAGGCAAATGAAAGATCAGGATGCGATGGCTGCTCTCCTTTCTGAATGAAGCCTCCGTTTACTTTTCTTGTTGTCTGTCCTTCTCTCTACTTATTGGCAGCACATGGCTTCTCGCTGTACTTTTCCTTCGGTTGACCTGATTTTTATAGTCACGTTGAGAGACTTTCTCTGGGTAAATGGGAGAGGAAGCATGTGGTGAATGTAGTTGCAACATAAATCAACCTCCTGGGAGCCAAAAGGTGCTGCTCGGTTAGGGGAGGGGCCTAATAAGAGAGGGGGAGAGGCAATGATAGCCAAGAGATAAACCATAGATTTTTGGTTCATCTTAAACATGTATAGTACCAGTCAAAAGTTTGGACATACCTGCTCATTCAAGTTTTTTAAATTATTGTTATTATTATTATTTTTAGTGAAGACATCAAAACTATGAAATAACACATATGGAATCATGTAGTAACCAAAACAGTGTTAAACAAATCAAAATATATTTTATATTTGAGATTCTTCAAAGTAGCCACCCTTTTTCTTTTTCTTGCTTCCCCCACTCTTGGCATTCTCTCAACCAGCTTCATGAGGTAGTTACCTGGAATGCATTTCCATTAACAGGTGTGCTTTGTTAAAAGTTAATTTGTGGAATTTCTTTCCTTCTGTGCCAATCAGTTGTGTTGTGACAAGATAGGGGTGGTATACAGAAGATAGACCTATTTGTTAAAAGACCAAGTCCGTATTATGACAATAATAGCTCAAATAAGCAAAGAAAAATAACAGTCCATCATTGCTTTAAGACAAGAAGAAAACTTTCAAAGTTTCTTCAAGTGCAGTCGCAAAAACCATCAAGCTCTATGATGAAACTGGCTCTCATGGGGACCGCCACAGGAAAGGAAGACCCAGAGTTACCTCTGCTGCAGAGGATAAGTGTTACATCTGCTCCCACCACGCCCTTTACTGCTCATCCTGTGTCTTCTTGACCTGCCACCACTCCCCGTGCTCTCTCCCTCTCTCTCTGTATGTGTGATTGTGTGGTAGCTCAGTTGGTAGAGCATGGCGCTTGTAACGCCAGGGTAGTGGGTTCGATTCCCGGGACCACCCATACGTAGAATGTATGCACACATGACTGTAAGTCGCTTTGGATAAAAGTGTCTGCTAAATGGCATATTATTATTATTATTATTATTATGGTAGGAGACAGGTGTGCTGCAGTCAGAGCAGATCCCCACCAGCTGCAACCTGTTCCATAATCAAGACCTCTACAAATACTCAGTCCTGCCACTTCCACTCTGCCAGATCGTAATCTGTGCTCATTCTGCCCACTCTGACTCTGGTCCCTGTCTCCACTCCCACGTCTCCTCATCCTGCTACTCTGCCCTGGATTCCCCACTCTACTACTCCCTTGGATTCCCCTCCGGACCTGCTTACCCTGTCCCAACCCCTCTCGCTCCAGCCTCAGCCTCCGCACCTGGTTTCCTGCAACCCGCCCGAGCTTCCCCTGGCCTGCACTACATCAACCCCCTGTGTTTCAAACAATACCTTGGTTACTTCATCCCATTCTTCTCGTCTGAGTTTGCTCTTGGGTTTCCCTGTTCCACTCCGTGTAACAATAAGTTCATTCAAGTAACCAGCCTCATAAAATGCAGCCCAAATAAATGCTTCACAGAGATCAAGTAACAGACATCTGGTGCATCTGTCCCCAACCAAGGAGGGCCTACAGCAGCACATAGATCTTCTGCACAGAATATGTCAGACCTGGGCCCTGACTGTAAATCTCAGTAAGACAAAAATAATGGTGTTCAAAAAGTGGTCCAGGTGTCAGGATCACGAAAACAAATTCCGCCTAGACACCGTTGCCCAAGAGCATAAAAAAAACTACATACTGTACCTCAGCCTAAATATCAGCTCCACAGGTAATTTCCAAAAAGCTGTGAACGATCTGAGAGACAAGGTAAAAAGGGCAATCGATGCCATCAAAAGAAACATACAATTCAAGATACCAATTAGGATCTGGCTAAAAATACTTGATTCAGTTACAAAACCCATTGCCCTTTATGGTTGTGAGGTCTGGGGTCCACTCACCAACCAAGAATTCACAAAATGGAAAAAACACCAAATTGAGACTCTGCATGCAGAATTCTGCAAAAATATCCTCTATGTACAACATAAAACACAAAATAATGCATGCAGAGTAGAATTAGGCCAATACCTGCTAATTATCAAAATCCAGAAAAGAGAGGTTACATTCTACAACCACCTAAAAAAGGAAGTGATTTCCAAACCAAACCTTACATAACAAAGCCATCAGAGAAATTAACCTGGAGAAGAGCCCCCTAAGCAAGCTGGTCCTGGGGCTCTGTTCACAACCACAAGCAGACACCATAGAATCCCAGGACAGACCCAACCAAATCATGACAAAACAAAAATATAATTACCTCACACATTGGAAAGTATTTACAAAATTGTTTAGCAAACTAGAATTCTATTTGGCCCTAAACAGAGAGTATGCAGTTGCAGAATACCTGACCACTGTGACTGACCCAAAATTAAGGAAAGCGTTGACTATATACAGACTCAGTGAGCATAGCCTTGCTAATGAGAAAGGCCGCCGTAGGCAGACATGGCTCTCAAGAGAAGACAGGCTATGTGCACACTGCCCACAAAATGAGGTGGAAACTGAGCTGCACTTCCTAAACTCCTGCCCAATGTATGACCATATTAGAGACACATATTTCCCTTAGATTACACAGACTCACAAAGAATAAGAAAACATATCCAATTTTGATAAACTCCCATATCTATTGCGTGAAATACCACAGTGTGCCATCACAGCAGCAAGATTTGTGACCTGTTGCCAAAAGAAAAGGACAACCAGTGAAGAACAAACACCATTGTAGATACAACCTATATTTATGTTTATTTTATTTTCCCTTTTTTAATTGAACTATTTGCACATCATTAGTATATATACAGTGAGGGAAAAAAGTATTTGATCCCCTGCTGATTTGGTATGTTTGCCCACTGACAAAGAAATGATCCGTCTATCATTTTAATGGTAGGTTTATTTGAACAGTGAGAGACAGAATAACAACAAAGAAATCCAGAAAAACACATGATAAAAATGTTATAAATTGATTTGCATTTTAATGCGGGAAATAAGTATTTGACCCCTCTGCAAAACATGACTTAGTACTTGGTGGCAAAACCCTTGTTGGCAATCACAGAGGTCAGACGTTTCTTCTAGTTGGCCACCAGGTTTGCACACATCTCAGGAGGGATTTTGTCCCACTCCTCTTTGCAGATCTTCTCCAAGTCATTAAGGTTTCGAGGCTGACGTTTGGCAACTCGACCTTCAGCTCCCTCCACAGATTTTCAATGGGATTAAGGTCTGGAGACTGGCTAGGCCACTCCAGGACCTTAATGTGCGTCTTCTTGAGCCACTCCTTTGTTGCCTTGGCCATTTGTTTTGGGTCATTGTCATGCTGGAATACCGATCCATTTTCAATGTCCTGACTGAGGGAAGGAGGTTCTCAACCAAGATTTGACGGTACATGGCCCCGTCTATCGTCCCTTTGATGCGGTGAAGTTGTCCTGTCCCCTTAGCAGAAAAACACCCCCAAAGCATAATGTTTCCAACTCCAGGTTTGACGGTGGGGATGGTGTTCTTGGGGTCATAGGCAGCATTCCTCCTCCAAATATGGCGAGTTGAGTTGATGCCAAAGAGCTCCATTTTGGTCTCATCTGACCACAACACTTTCACCCAGTTGTCCTCTGAATCATTCAGATGTTCATTGGCAAACTTCAGACAGGCATGTATATGTGGTTTCTTGAGCAGGGGGACCTTGCGGGCGCTGCAGGATTTAAGTCCTTTGCGGTGTAGTGTGTTACCAATTGTTTTCTTGGTGACTATGGTCCCAGCTGCCTTGAGATCATTGACAAGATCCTCCCGTGTAGTTCTGGCCTGATTCCTCACTGTTCTCATGATCATTGCAACTCCACGAGGTGAGATCTTGCATGGAGCCCCAGGCCGAGGGAGATTGACAGTTATTTTGTTTCTTCCATTTGCGAATAATCGCACCAACTGTTGTCACCTTCTCACCAAGCTGCTTGGCAATGGTCTTGTAGCCCATTCCAGCCTTGTGTAGGTCTACAATCTTGTCCCTGACATCCTTGGAGAGCTCTTTGGTCTTGGCCACGGTGGAGAGTTTGGAATCTGATTGATTGATTGCTTCTGTGGACAGGTGTCTTTTATACACTCCCTTTAAGAGTGTGCTCCTAATCTCAGCTCGTTACCTGTATAAAAGACACCTGGGAGCTAGAAATCTTTCTGTTGAGAGGGGGGTCAAATACTTATTTCCCTCATTAAAATGCAAATTAATTCATAACATTTTTGACATGCGTTTTTCTGTATTTTTTTTGTTGTTATTCTGTCTCTCACTGTTCAAATAAACCTACCATTAAAATTATAGACTGATAATTTATTTGTCAGTGGGCAAACGTACAAAATCAGCAGGGGATCAAACACTTTTTTCCCTCACTGTACATAATATGACATTTGAAACGTCTTTATTATTTTGGAACTAGTGAGTGTAATGTTTACTGTACATTTTTTAATGGTTTATTTCACGTTGGTTTATTATCTATTTCACTTGCTTTAGCAATGTAAACATATGTTTCACATGCCAATAAAGCCCTTGAATTGAATTGAATTGAAAGAGAGATAGAGATAAAGAAAGAGAGATACAATAGAGGGAGATACAGTAGAGATAGAGAGAGAGAGAAAGAGAGAAAAAGAAAGAGAGAAAGAGAAAGGGAAATAGAGAGAGAAAGAGAGAAAGGGAGAAAGAGAGAGTAAAAGAGAAAGAGAGAGAAAAAGAAAGAGAAAGGGAAAGAGAGAGAAAGGGAGAAAGAGAGAAAGGGAGAAAGAGAGAGTAAAAGAGAGAGAGAGAGAGAGAGAGAGAAAGAAAGAGAAAGAGAAAGAGAGAGAAAGAGAGAAAAGGAGAAAGAGTGAGAGAGAGAGAAAAAAAGAGAGAGAACATATGTGAGTGTATGAGAGCATAACAGAGATATTTGGGATCAGTCACTGACTGCTCTAGTAGCACACTGTCAGCGCGTGTAACATGAGTCGTTATATAATGAATGCTGACAGGTAGAGCCATGTGAGCATCTTTACCTTTCACCCAAGGTGTGAATTTATGGACTTCAGGCATCGCCCTGATGCCAACACTTTCACTTTCAATGAAGAGTGTTGAAACCGTTTTAAAATGCACTGCAAGTTTGGTCAGATTCCTTAACCCCCAGTTTGTGTGTATCTCATTCATAATTTCATCTGCACCAGAACCTTCACATTGCAGGATCAGAAAATAGAGAAGTGCGTATAGTTATATGACCAAATTAAACACTCTCTGGCACTATAAAGTGGAGAGTAAAAGCTATTCTCGTATTTGTGAGACACTGCTGTGGAAAGTATGGCAAGAGCTGGTTTCCCATAGCTTCACACAGACAGAGAATTAGAATCTCGACACTGAGACACTCACTCCCACATTAAAGACTTATAGGGTATGTACTGGAGAACACAGTGTCCCTGCCCCAGTTGTAGAGAATGATTTACGATAGAGGGAAAGAAACATTATTCCCTACCACTGAGCATGGTGCTCTGACCGGCCATTCAGAAGTACTGTGTAGGTCAGAACAGGGCAGTGTGGTGGACAGATGCTTACTGAGATCAGACTGGTCCTCATGGAATAGTATTTTAAGTAACTGAAGGTCTTTCACAGTAATATCCCATGTGGCTCAGTTGTGGGTTCGATTCCCACGGGGGACCAGTACGTTAAGTACGAACATATCCGCACTCACTACTGTAAGTGGCTCAGGAGAAGAGCGTCTGCTAAACTACTGAAAATAAAACATTTTTAAAGTAATGTAGAGAGAAATATAGGCCTACTCATGTGAATACAAAAGTTCAGCTGCAGAGGCTAACAGGTGGATGTTACCTAGACATTTCCAGATGTATTATTTTGGTTGTGGGAGGCCCCAGGGAAGAGCAACAGTGTGGAGCCATGCCAATGTCCTCGAGGGCCACTTCACCCCATAGCCCCAACACAAAGCACATGTGTCCAGCAGCAGTTAACAGGACAACACTGTACAGCACAGGTGTTTCCTCACTACACCCAGAAGAAAAGGTGCTATCTATAACCTACACTGGTTCTTTGACTGTCCCCATAGGAGAATCTTTTTGAAGAACCCTTTTTGGTTCTGGGTAGAACACTTCTGAGTTCCATGTCGAACCCTTTACACAGAGGGTTCTACATGGAACCCAAAAGAGTTCTACCTGGAACCAAAAAAGGTTCTACCTGGAACCAAAAAGGGTTATTCTATGGAGACAGCCAAAGAACCATTTTTGAACCCTCTTCTTTAAGAGTGTACAAAGTAGCCTTGGGCAGGAGGACTGGAATGTGACCTGTTACCCTGGCATTCAGTACCAATGATAAGATCATAGACAGTTACCATCACAATGCATTCATAAAAATGATAGTATTGCAGACCATTACCATCACAATGCACTCATGGTGATTTGGGCATTACACCACGGAGAGATCCTGCCTAATTCAGGTCACTTGTGTAACCCATCAATTATTAATGCTGCTTTCCCAACAATTATGTTAATGACAATCATGTAATGACATACGAGGAACATCTGAGGAACCATGGGTAACTTGAGCAGACTATATATATGAGATGTAAAGGTAGTTTGCCAGCTCTTACAACATCTGGGTAGGGGCTGAGTGGGTAGGGTTGGAGGAGAGATGTCGAGAAAAGGAAACAAAGTAGTGATCAGAGACCTGGATGGGCGTTGCAGTGGGATTACTAGGAGAACAGCCTCTGGTAAAGATAAGGTCAAGTGTATTGCCTTAAAGAAAATTGTGATAAATACAAATATATTTCCAATTTCATTTAAGGAACAAAAAATTGACAGCTGTGCCATATCAATTGCAAAATAGTTGGGAAGAGATTTTCGATGTACCGATTCCATGGCACATGGTTTATGAATGGTCACGCAAAATGCCAGATTCAAAACTTTGAACTTTGAATTCTTCAATTTAAATTATTATACAAAATTCTTGCAACCAATAGAATGTTATATATATGGGGGATACAACCTTCCCAGCTCTGCAGATTTTGCTGTGAGGAGGCAGATTCATTACATCATTTATTTTGGTACTGTCCATATGTAGCTCGTTTTCGGTCACAGGTCCAAGAATGGCTGAAGAATTGTAGCATTTACCTAGAACTGATGGTGCAGATAGCAATACTGGGTGATTTGAAAAGTCATAGTCAATCTATCAATAATATAATAATTATTTTAGCAAAAATGTTTATCTTTAATTTACAATCTGTAGAAGCTATGAGAGTAGAAAGGTTCAGTACTTTTGTGAAGCATCACAACACAGTTGAAAAATATAAGGCAAATAGAAATCCAAAATGGATGGTGTTAACCTGTTAATCCTACCCCCTACTTTTTCGAACATTCTGTTAAAAATCGCACAACATTTCAGCGCCCTGCTACTCATGCCAGGAATATAGTATATGCATATGATTAGTATGTGTGGATAGAAAACACTCAGACGTTTATAAAACTGGTTAAATCACGGCTGTGACTATAACAGAACATGCGTTTCATCGAAAAGCGCAGGAAAATCTGATCACTGAAAATGGAAATATATATCCATGCGCGACTTGAACCCTTGATAAAGGTGAACCACATTTAATGGGGCTGAGGTTGCAATACCTACAGCTTCCACACGTTGTCTAGAGTCTTGTCATTTGCCTAGGCTTTGTTTCTTGGTCAAACAGACGCAAGGCAACGCATTTCCTCCTCGTGATCAATTTGATCGCTTATTAACGCTTAATAATACCTAAAGTTGCATTACAAAAGTATTTCGAAGTGTTTTGTGAAAGTTTATCGTCGACTTTTTTAATTTAAAAAAATGACGTTACGTTATAAGACGCTATTTTTTTCCGTTTATCACACAGTCTTCATAGATCGATATCTAGGCTATATATGGACCGATTTAATCGAAAAAAAGACCCAATAGTGATTATGGGACATCTAGGAGTGCCAACAAAGAAGATGGTCAAAGGTAATGAATGTTTTATATTTTATTTGTGCGGTTTGTGTAGCGACGACTATGCTAATTATTTTGTTTACGTCCCCTGTGGGTCTTTTGGGGTGTTACATGCTATCAGATAATAGCTTCTCATGCTTTCGCCGAAAAGCATTTTAAAAATCTGACTCGTTGCCTGGATTCACAACGAGTGTAGCTTTAATTCAATACCCTGCATGTGTATTTTAATGAACGTTTGAGTTTTAACTAGTACTATTAGCATTTAGTGTAGCGCATTTGCATTTCCAGATGTCTAGATGGGACGCCTGCGTGCCAGGTAGGACCAAGAGGTTAAGAGATGGGAGGGGTTGAACGGTGCTGAAGGGTGGGACCCCCTGAAAAAAAAATGTTTTTAAAAAGTGTATTGCCTGCCTTGTGAATGGGAGGGGACTGGGAAAGGGTGAGGTCAAGCGCATTGCCTGCCTTGTGAGTGGGAGGAGACTGGGAAAGGGTGAGGCCAAAAGAGGAAATGACTGAAAATAAATTAATTGAAGTCAGGCATTGGGAGGTTGAAGTCACTCAGTACGATGAGTGTTGATCCATTGTCAGCAAATGAGCTTATCAAGGTGTCAACCTCTCCAAGCTTAACATGGTGGGTGACTTCAACAATGTTAAGCCTGACTGACAGTGACTGCATGGGGAGCATCTGTAAAACCTACAGGGAGAGGACCATACTGGGATAGAAAACACACATATTTTGCAAAAGCTACAAAATAACTAAAACGAGATCTTCAGAAAATAATTAGATAAGATATTCAACTGAAAGTGGTGTGGAGCTTCCCTCTCTTTCCATCTTCAAATAATTCAGCAGAACAACTCTCCAGAACTTTGTTTCGGCGACAACACTTCCACTTGACAATACTGCCACTGAAAAACTGGGGAGGCTGAAGTACTAATAGTACATGTGTCTAATGAGTCATAATGCAGAACAGGAAAAACAAACACTCCCTGAAATGTGGAGAGTGGAAGAAGGCGTAAAATAACTTTCATTGATCCAGAGCAAGGGGATGGGTTTGGTAAATAGCTACCTAGGATGGGTGGGGTGAATAGAAAACTGGGATGGGTGGGGTGAGTAGCTAGGATTTGCGAGGAGTGGTCGGGCCTGCAGGACCGTAGTTTGTGCATCGACAGTGTCCCATTTGAATTGGAAAGTGACAGTTTTTTGTGTACTGGCATGGAGGTGGTTGAGCGTCACTGGGCTCTGGAGCAGAGATGGATTCACCGGTAGGGAGGTTAGGAGTTGAAGAGGATGGGATGGAGTGTAGCGGAGGAGGGGAAAAGAAGGTGGAGGAAGAGTAGGGAAAGGAGATGTGAAGAAGTGGAAGATCGAGGATCTCTTGCAGGTCTCGTCAGTGGAGAGTAGTGATGAGGGAAGTTCGGTTCATAGAGTTGTACAGAGAGAAATGGTGTTGGTTGCTATAACTGTCAAAGGTTTGGGCATGTGGCGGAGGTGTGTAAAGACAAAAGGAGATGTGTGAACTGTAGAGGAGAACATGCATATGGAGAATGTGTAAATGGGGATCAGTTAAAGGTTTGTAACTGTGGGTTGTTATATAATGAATGCTGACAGGTAGAGCCATGTGAGCATCTTTACCTTTCACCCAAGGTGTGAATTTATGGACTTCAGGCATCGCCCTAATGCCAACACTTTCACTTTCAATGAAGAGAGAAGAGTGTTGCAGCAGTTTTAAAATGCACTGCAAGTTTGGTCAGATTCCTTAACCCCCAGTTTGTGTGTATCTTATTCATCATTTAATCTTCACCAGAACCTTGACATTGCAGGATCAGAAAATAGAGAAGTGCGTATAGTTATATGACCAAATGAAACACTCTCTGGCACTATAAAGTGGAGAGTAAAAGCTATTCACGTATGTGTGACGCTGCTGTGGAAAGTATGGCTCACCAATTACTTTGCAGACAGAGTTCAGTGTGTCAAATCGGAGGGCATGCTGTCCGGTCCTCTGGAAGTCTCTATGGGGGTGCCACAGGGTTCAATCCTCGGGCAGACTCTTTTTTCTGTATATATCAATGATGTTGCTCTTGCTGCGGGTGATTCCCTGATCCACCTCTACGCAGATGACACCATTCTATATACTTCTGGCCCGTCCTTGGACACTGTGCTATCTAACCTCCAAATGAGCTTCAATGCCATACAACACTCCTTCCGTGGCCTCCAACTGCTCTTAAACGCTAGTAAAACCAAATGCATGCTTTTCAACCGTTCGCTGACTGCACCCGCACGCCTGACCAGCATCACCACCCTGGATGGTTCCAACCTTGAATATGTGGACATCTATAAGTACCTAGGTGTCTGGCTAGACTGTAAACTCTCCTTCCAGACTCATATCAAACATCTCCAATCGAAAATCAAATCAAGAGTCGGCTTTCTATTCCACAACAAAGCCTCCTTCACTCACGCCGCCAAACTTACCCTAGTAAAACTGACTATCCTACCGATCCTCGACTTCGGCGATGTCATCTACAAAATTGCTTCCAACACTACTCAGCAAACTGGATGCAGTTTATCACTGTGCCATCCGTTTTGTCACTAAAGCACCTTATACCACCCACCACTGCGACTTGTACGCTCTAGTCGGCTGGCCCTCGCTACATATTCGTCGCCAGACCCACTGGCTCCAGGTCATCTACAAGTCCATGCTAGGTAAAGCTCCGCCTTATCTCAGTTCACTGGTCACGATGGCAACACCCATCCGTAGCACGCGCTCCAGCAGGTGTATCTCACTGATCATCCCTAAAGCCAACACCTCATTTGGCCGCCTTTCGTTCCAGTTCTCTGCTGCCTGTGACTGGAACGAATTGCAAAAATCGCTGAAGTTGGAGACTTTTATCTCCCTCACCAACTTCAAACATCTGCTATCTGAGCAGCTAACCGATCGCTGCAGCTGTACATAGTCTATCGGCAAATAGCCCACCCATTTTTACCTACCTCATCCCCATACTGTTTTTATTTATTTACTTTTCTGCTCTTTTGCACACCAATATCTCTACCTGTACATGACCATCTGATCATTTATCACTCCAGTGTTAATCTGCAAAATTTTAATTATTTGCCTCCCTCATGCCTTTTGCACACAATGTATATAGACTCCCCTTTTTTCCTACTGTGTTATTGACTTGTTAATTGTTTACTCCATGTGTAACTCTGTGTTGTCTGCTCACACTGCTATGCTTTATCTTGGCCAGGTCGCAGTTGCAAATGAGAACTTGTTCTCAACTAGCCGACCTGGTTAAATAAAGGTGAAATAAAAGTATTTATTTTTTAAATGGCAAGAGCTGGACATTTACCTAGAACTGACGCTGCAGATAGCAATACTGGGTGATTTGAAATGTCATAGTCTGATTTGCTGATTTGGGCATTACACCACGGAGAGATCCTGCCTAATTCAGGTCACTTGTGTAACCCATCAATTATTAATGCTGCTTTCCCAACAATTATGTTAATGACAATCATGTAATGACAGACGAGGAACATCTGAACCATGGGTAACTTGAGCAGACAATATATGAGATATAAAGGTAGTTTGCCAGCGTTTACAACATACATGTCATTGATTTTTTGACATTAAGGTACCAGAAACATGTAACATAGCTGTGTTGGTTCTAGTCCCTCATTACACAGAAAGGGAACAAAAACCTGTGGGAAAAAATATGCTTTTTGTCTCTGTGTCATAGAAGAAAAACAATAGTGACACACAAAACAGCTGGGGAGTCAGTGTCACGGTAATGTAGTGCCTGACAGGGCACATGTACAATGTTTCCGCCGGAGGCCAGGATGAGGAAGTGATTCCACTGTAAGGGGAGGGATGGAGGATTCAGAGGGGGATTAACAGTTTCCTCCTGTGAGCGACTAGAAGCTAAACTAGGAAGTGGAAATAATGAGAACTGAGTAGTAAACAAATGTTTTATCCTGTTCAAAATTGTATGGATGATCCGGCAGTAGCAGTGTATTATTGTGTTGTGTTTGAGTACACAAAAGGCCAACAAACAAAGGGAAAATGGTTAGCTATTTACTCCTGTCTGTTTTCCCCTCACATCCCCTTACCTAGGTAGGCTGGCTTTAATTATGTTTGATACATCCTCCTAGATGGAGTACAGATACGGATAGAAGTGACTTTCTGTAGCAGGTTGGGAAAGCGTTTTAGCTCACCCTAACCCTTTTCATATGCTTAGCCTAATTATCCTAACCTGGTACACTAATTCTCCTAACCTGCTGCTTAAGTTCTCCTAACCTGCTACGAAAAAGTGACTTTCGTCCGTAGCTGTATACCATCTAGTGAAAAGCGCTGTTTGCTGCTGCTCTTCAAGAGAAATGCACTGTGGGCAGCAGGGCATGAAAGAGAAACAAGCTCCTCCCTCAGGAGAAAAAGTGACCATGGCAGAATGAATGAAGCAGAAAGAACACCCTAACATTACACTCTGGGTGTTGTGAATTCTCAGACTTGTACACTACGCGATAACAACAACACTGAACCTAATGCTATTAGAGAAGTGCATAAAATAACAGCAATTAGATCAGGAGGACTTTTAAAAAAAGTGTATTAAAATGGATATGACTCATCTTCGAATAACAAAAAAAAACTCTAGTCTCAAGCATTGTGGAGAGCCTCCTTGACACAGAGAAGACCAGTCTCGGTTGAGAGACCCGTCTTGAAAGCCTGGTTAGGGTCAAGAAGATGGCTCTGAGAACAATAACGAGAGAGTTGGTCAGAGACAGCACGCTCAAGTGTTTTGAGTGAAGACTTCGGTGGAACATGACCATCTGGGTAGGGGCTGAGTGGGTAGGGGCTGAGTGGGTAGGGGCTGAGTGGGTAGGGTTGGAGGAGAGATGTCGAGAAAAGGAAACTGTGGAGTGTGTGTGAACTGTGGAGGAGAACGTGCATATGGAGAATGTGTAAATGGGGTTCAGTTAAAGGGATGTAACTGTGGAGGAGAACGTGCATATGTAGAATGTGTAAATGGGGTTCAGTTAAAGGGATGTAACTGTGGAGGAGAACGTGCATATGGAGAATGTGTAAATGGGGTTCAGTTAAAGGGATGTAACTGTGGAGGAGAACGTGCATATGGAGGATGTGTAAATGGGGTTCAGTTAAAGGGATGTAACTGTGGAGGAGAACGTGCATATGGAGAATGTGTAAATGGGGTTCAGGTAAAGGGATGTAACTGTGGAGGAGAACGTGCATATGGAGAATGTGTAAATGGGGTTCAGTTAAAGGGATGTAACTGTGGAGGAGAACGTGCATATGGAGAATGTGTAAATGGGGTTCAGTTAAAGGGATGTAACTGTGGAGGAGAACGTGCATATGGAGGATGTGTAAATGGGGTTCAGTTAAAGGGATGTAACTGTGGAGGAGAACGTGCATATGGAGGATGTGTAAATGGGGTTCAGTTAAAGGGATGTAACTGTGGAGGAGAACGTGCATATGGAGAATGTGTAAATGGGGTTCAGTTAAAGGGATGTAACTGTGGAGGAGAACGTGCGTATGGAGAATGTGTAAATGGGGTTCAGTTAAAGGGATGTAACTGTGGAGGAGAACGTGCGTATGGAGAATGTGTAAATGGGGTTCAGTTAAAGGGATGTGGGGGCGCCCATAGTGAGACTTAAAGGGGTTGTGTAGTGATGAAATGACAGGTGGAATCGCAGCAGGTGAGGAGTGAGCATACAATAACATAAGCAGAAGCAGTGGAGGTAGTTCAAATGGACACAAGTGGGGCACATGGAAGAGTAGGAATTCCAGGACAAATTGCAATGCAAGTTGGGTGTGATGTAGGGAGAAGAATTGGGGAGAACACAAGACTGGTAGACATGAGAAAGGTTGCTACATTCATAACAGCAGCAATCAACTGAGCAGTAAGTGAGAAATCTATGAATAAGAGTATTGGAATCATGACACATGACAGACATGGGAAAATGACCTCAAGAATGTGAGTGATGTTCTTGATCCTGACAGAGACTATTACATACTTTGCTAAGAAATGTATTCTTCTATTGTGGGCCTCTAATACCCCTCCTACATTTAAAATGTGGATTGACCAGATTGTTGACTTTCTCCCTCTTGAAAAGCTCACTTACTGTATAACCTCCACAAGAGACAGCCCAAGTTTGATAGACTCTGGTCTCCACTATTCAACTATATTTCAAACTGGACAGAGTGAACGGGGTGACTAGGGAAATGTGCAGATACATGTTGTGTAAGGTACTGTAAAATCTAAAAACTAATTCTTTGCTCGTCGTCTCAGCGAAGGCTAGAAATAGTTACTAAGCACCTTGATAGTGCTGCTGCAAGTTTTATATATGTTTTTTTTTTATTATTTAAAAAAATAATTTGTGAGTACGTGTAGGTATGTAGGATATGTGTGTGTGTATGGGTGTGAATTTATGTATGTATATGTGTACGTATGTGTATGTGTGTGTATATAGATATGTGTATATATGTGTATGCATATATATATATACACCAAAAAAAAACTACGTATTTTTTATTTTATTTTAAAAATATTTTATTTTAATTGTATTTTTTAAATTATTATTATTATATATTTTAACGTCTTTTTTTAAGCCTGTCACATCTGTGAATGTGGAATGTGTTTTGTTGGTTGATTGAAAAACAAAACTTAATAAAACTTTAAACTGAAAAAAAGAATGTGAGAGATGACCTCAAGAATGTGAGAGATGACCTCAAGAATGTGAGAGATTACCTCAAGAATGTGATTACCTGGAAGCAGTCCAGCCAGGAATCATATCTGGGTTCATTTTCATAATGGTGTTAATCCTCCAATGGAACGCAGACAGTTTGATAGCCAATGGACAAGAGTTTCTTGAGGACTTACCAGCTAAACCAGATGTGATATGTCTCCTGGAGACATGGCTTAAACCTACTCAAGATTTTGTAATACAAGGTTACGTTGCAGTCCGTAGAGATAGGGTGGCAGGGGGACTGTTTTATACCTTTATAAAGCAGGAGATCCCATATAGGCTTGTTGAGTAGCAGTATGTAGTGCTAGAAGTGTGGTTGGGAGGGGGAATCTTGTAAGAGTGAACTTTCCAACCTGTGTAAGAGACCACAGTTGATGGTCCTTCGGAGTGTAGAAGGTCAAGATAGGAGACAGGAGATGTGATGTGGTGTGGGGACTTTAACCCTCTAAATTCTAAGCCCTGTCTAAGCTGTGGGAGGGGGGGGTTCTACTTAGCTAACATATGGAATTGTTTTAAGATGGTCATACCAAGGATAATTTAGTCATTTGATTTTAGGGTTAGGGTTATAAAATAAAAACATTATTTGATGAAACATTGAATTTGGCATTACTGCTATTAGCCAATAGAAATGCATTGAACAACAACAAAAAGTTTATTTTAAAGTGTCCTATATCAGAAAGATACCCTTATTTTCGGCACTAAACTATCTCCGTATATACTTCCATTCACTTGTAAACTGGTACCAGGGACCTTCAGATGAGTCTTGTGTGGCTTGTGGGCATCCCAGAGCAAAACAAACGACATGTACCTGTTCGTGAGAGGGGTCATATTAGTGTGTCGGCCAAACTGTTTGGACGCTACGGGCGTTTTCGAGAGAAGACCGATTTTCGGGATGTTTCGCTTTAGTGCAACAATAGCGCAGCCACCTTTCACCACAGATGCAGAAGGGCCATATTGGCAGATGCTGTGGATTGAGACCCAGCCAGACCGAATTTGATGGGGATTTTTGTATTATGTTAATTTGATTTCCGTGGCTCCGCAGAAATGAGAGGCTAAGGGTTTGGAATTCAGCCCCTCTGTGGTTCTTCCTGCTATCCTTGGTTGCTCCCTTGGCCAATGATAAACCTAGGCTGCTACCCATGGGTACGGGGGAAAAGGAGGAAGGCAGGTGATACCCATGGGTACAGGAAGGAGAAGGAGAAGGAGGAAGGCAGTTCCTTGGTGGACTGAAGAGTGCAGAGAAGCTGTGAAGAGTAGGAACAGGGCTTTCAGGATGTTGATAAGATCCCATAACTACCAGCGCTTAGTACAGTATAAACAAGCTCAAGCAGTAGTAAGAAGGACCATGAGGACAGCTAAGAGGGACTATTGATGTCAGTTCTGTGGAAACATAGGGACGACTACTCTTGTGGAAGAGGGATAATTAAGAAGATGAATGGGGTCAGACGAGATTGGGATCTCCCTGTGCTGAAAAGTGGGGAGACTGTTGCAGTGAGAGACATGGAGAAGGTAGAGGTGTGCAGCTCCAGTACTGGGTCTCGTCAGTCATATGGAAGGCCCAGGCAAATAAGGAAGTGTTGGTAGCCATTTTCTTTGATGTAGAGAAGGCCTATGATATGATGTTGAAGAGGGCCTGCTTATCAAACTGGATAGCATTGGGGGATGGAGAAAGGGTTTTTAACTGGATAAATGACTTTATTTTTGGACAATCAATACAAGTGAGGGAGGGAGCTCTATGTCAGAAGGTTACAAGGTAGAAAGTGGTAACTCCCAGGGAAGTGTCATTTGTTGTTTGCTTACCGTTCCCAATAGGTCCACAGATAATGCAATCGCCATCAGACTGCACACTGCCATATCCCGTCTGGACAAGAGGAATACCTATGTAAGAATGTTGTTCATTGACTATAGCTCGGTATTCAACACTATAGTACCTTCTAAGCTCATCATTAAGCTTGAGGCCCTGGATCTGAACCCCTACCTATGCAACTGGCTACTTGACTTCCTGACGGGCCGCCCCATGGTGGTGAAGGTAGGAAACAACACCTCCACAAGGTAGGAAACAACACCTCCACTTCGCTAACCCTCAACACTGGGGCCCCACAAGGGTGCATGCTCAGCCCCCTCCTGTACTCCTAGTTCACCCATGACTGCGTGGCCAAGCACACCTCCAACTCAATCATCAAGTTTGTAGACAACACAACAGTTGTAGGTTTGATTACCAACAATGACGAGACAGCCTACAGGAAGGAGGTGAGGGCTCCGGGAGTGTGGTGCCAGGAAAATAACCTCTCACTCAATGTCAGCAAAACATAGGAGATGATTGTGGATTTCAGGAAACAGCAGAGGGAGCACCCCCCTATCTACATCAACAGGACCGCAGTGGAGAAGGTGGAAAGCTTTAAGTTCCTCAGCGTACACATCACTGACAAACTGAAATGGTCCACCCACACAGACAGTGAGGTGAAGAAGACGCAACAGTGCGTCTTCAACCTCAGGAGATTGAAGAAATTTGGCTTGGCACCTAAAACCTTAACAAACTTTTACAGATTCACAAATAAGAGCATCCTACCGGGCTGTATCACCGCTTGGTACGGCAACTGCACCTCCTGCAACCGCAGGGCTCTCCTCCAGAGGGCGGTCTGCCCAACGCATCACCGGGGGCAAACTACCTACCCACCAGGACACCTACAGCACCCGATGTCACAGGAAGGCCAAAAAGATCAACAAGGACACAACCACCCGAGACACTGCCTGTTCACCCCACTATCATCCAGAAGGCGTGGTCAGTACAGGTGCATCAAAGCTGGGACTGAGAGACTGAGAGACTGAAAAACAGCTTCTATATCAAGGCCATCAGACTGTTCAATAGCCATCACTAGCACATAGACTGCTGCCTATATACAGACTTAAAATCACTGGCGATATTAATAAATGGAACACTAGTCATTTTAAGAATGTTTACATATCTTGCATTACTCATCTCATATGTATATACTGTATTCCATACTATTCTACTCTATCTTAGTCTATGCCGCTCTGACATTGCTTGTTCATTTATTGATTTATTCTTAATTACATTATTTTACTTAGATTTATGTGTATTGGGTATATGTTGTGAAATTGTTAGATATTACTTGTTAGAAATCACTGCACTGTCGGAGCTAGAAACACCTACATTTCTCTACACCCGCAATAACATCTGCTAAACATGTGTATGTGACCAATTAACATTTGATTTGATTTTCATGTCCTGTTAAACATTCAAAATGTAAGTACTTTTGGGTGTCAGGGAAAATGTATGGAGTAAAATGTACATTATTTTCATCAGGAATGTAGTGGAGTAAAATAAAATAAAATAAAAAGTTTTCAAAAATATAAATATTAAAGTAATGTACATATATCCCCCCAAAACGACTCAGGTAGCTCTTTAAAGTATTTTTACTTAAGTAATTTACACCACTGATTCTCCCAGGTGAGACCAGAAATTGGGAGGTCGTTGTTTGCGGCTGACGGGACGTTGTGGAAGAGAGGGATAAATAGTCCCCATACAGCCGGGAGAGTTCAAGAAGCGATCAGTGAAGTTGAGCAGTGGTCCCTCAGGTGCAGCTTCAAGTTCTCAGTTGAGAAAATACAGACTTAGTTTTTTTTACTAGAAGGAAGGCTGGGGAGGAAATATGCCTGAAGCTGTATGAAAGGAATCTGAATAGAGTTGGATTGTTTAGGTCCCTGGGGCTCTGGTTTAACACTCCAATGACATGGGCAGAGAATATTAACAGAGTAGTTGTTAGAGGAAGGACAATATTGAATGTGATTCATTGCCGGTTAGGAGTGGAGTGGAGGGCGGATAGGATGGTGTTGAATACGTTATATATAGCGCTATCAAGGTCAACACTGGACTGTGGTAGTGTAGCATGTGGATCAGCAGCGCCCGACAGCTTTACAAAAAGCTAGATGTAATCAAAGGCTCACGCTCTAAGAATATGTTGTGGAACAGTCAGGACCTCCCCGTTGGCAGTGCTGCAGGCCGAGTTGGGAGAGATGCTGTTAAAGTTAAGAAGACAACATCTAACCATGACATATTGGGTAAATCCACAAGGTCACACATCCTACAAGGAGGAATTCAGCCCCTCTGTGGCTCTTCCTGCTATCCCACCTTGGTTGCTCCCTCGACCAGTGATAAGCATAGGGTTGCTTGAGAGGGTAATAGCTGGTGAGGAAGGAGTGGATCCAGTAAATGTTGTAAGTGAACATTTAAGAACTCAGTACTATGCTGTCTTGAATATATTCACTGATGGATCTAAGGACCCTAAAACAGGGAAGACAGGTGCAGCTTTTAGTGTTCCTGAGTTTAAGGTGGCAGTGACAAAAATCTGCATACATAATGGGGTTGCTGTCCATACACATGGCTGCTGAGTGGGTGGAGGAGGTGAGGCCAGACAGGGAAGTCATCTTCTCTGACTCATGTGCTGCACTGATGAGCTTAAATTCATTTGTGTCACAGAGCAGACAATATGCATTGTATATGATTTTTGCCCATTTATAGGGTGAGACAGGTGGGGGCATTTGCGATGTTCCTCTGGGTACCAGCTGATGTGGGAGTAGAGGGGAATGAGGAGGTGGATATTCTCGTCAAGCAGCCTCTCAAATATCCTAGTGTTGAGATGGAAATCAGTAAAGCAGAAGCCAAGGGATTAATGAGAACAATGGTTAAAAACAAATGACTAGAGTTGTGGAACAGGGAGGGAAAGGGAACACACCCGTATAAGATTGAGGGAAAGGTGGGGGCAGAGATGTCCTCAGGTCAAGAGAGAAGGAAGGAAAGTGTAATTACAAGGCTGAGACTGGGACACACAATGCTCAACAGGACATTGACATTGGTAGGAAAACAGACTGGGAGGTGTGATCTCTGTCAGGAGGAGATGGAGACAGTTGAACATGTCTTATTTCAGTGCCCGCAATATGGGAGGGAAAAGGATAGGAGTAATGGTGTTGAAGAGCCAAGTGTAAGTGAACTGCTGCGAATCTTCAGGGGATATCATATTTCACTATGTATTACGTTTCCTTAAGGAGACGAGGATAATGGGTTGGATTTAGACCTTCCCCGTCTCTGGTCCACACTATTCGCTTATCTTAAAGTTGGTTGCCAACCATCATATAAAAACCACAGAAGAATGGGTGAGCGAGTAGCTTCCTGGGAGGGGTGGGGTACATAGCTGCCTGGGAGGGGTAGGGTACATAGCTTCCTGGGAGGGGGTGGGGAGGGTGGGGTACATAGCTGCCTTGGAGGCCTGGGAGGGGTAGGGTACATAGCTGCCTGGGAGGGGTAGGGTACATAGCTGCCTGGGAGGGGTAGGGTACATAGCTTCCTGGGAGGGGTGGGGTACATAGCTGCCTGGGAGGGGTAGGGTGCATAGCTGCCTGGGAGGGGTAGGGTACATAGCTGCCTGGGAGGGGTGGGGTAAGTAGCTGCCTGGGAGGGGTGGGGTACATAGCTGCCTGGGAGGGGTAGGGTACATAGCTGCCTGGGAGGGGTGGGGTACATAGCTTCCTGGGAGGGGTAGGGTACATAGCTTCCTGGGAGGGGTGGGGTAAATAGCTTCCTGGGAGGGGTGGGGTAAATAGCTTCCTGGGAGTGGTGGGGTAAATAGCTTCCTGGAAGGGGTGGGGTAAATAGCTTCCTGGGAGTGGTAGGGTAAATAGCTTCCTGGGAGAGGTGGGGTAAATAGCTGCCTGGGAGGGGTGGGGTAAATAGCTGCCTGGGAGGGGTGGGGTAAATAGCTTCCTGGGAGGGGTGGGGTAAATAGCTTCCTGGGAGGGGTGGGGTAAATAGCTTCCTGGGAGGGGTAGGGTAAATAGCTTCCTGGGAGAGGTGGGGTAAATAGCTGCCTGGGAGGGGTGGGGTAAATAGCTTCCTGGGAGGGGTGGGGTAAGTAGCTTCCTGGGAGGGGTGGGGTAAATAGCTGCCTGGGAGGGGTAGGGTACATAGCTGCCTGGGAGGGGTGGGGTACATAGCTTCCTGGGAGGGGTGGGGTACATAGCTTCCTGGGAGGGGTGGGGTAAATAGCTGCCTGGGAGGGGTAGGGTAAATAGCTTCCTGGGAGGGGTAGGGTAAATAGCTTCCTGGGAGGGGTAGGGTACATAGCTGCCTGGGAGGGGTAGGGTAAATAGCTGCCTGGGAGGGGTAGGGTACATAGCTGCCTGGGAGGGGTAGGGTAAATAGCTGCCTGGGAGGGGTAGGGTACATAGCTGCCTGGGAGGGGTGGGGTACATAGCTTCCTGGGAGGGGTGGGGTAAATAGCTGCCTGGGAGGGGTAGGGTACATAGCTGCCTGGGAGGGGTGGGGTACATAGCTTCCTGGGAGGGGTGGGGTACATAGCTTCCTGGGAGGGGTGGGGTAAATAGCTTCCTGGGAGGGGTGGGGTACATAGCTTCCTGGGAGGGGTGGGGTAAATAGCTGCCTGGGAGGGGTGGGGTACATAGCTGCCTGGGAGGGGTAGGGTACATAGCTGCCTGGGGTGGTACAGTGGCTTGGCATTTTGTTCCCTTACAACCTGTATTCACCCCCATTGGCATTTTTTAAATTGTTCCCTTTACAACCTGGAATTAAACATTTTGGGGAGTTTTGTATCTAATTTTTTTAAATTGTGAAACAAACAAGAAATTAAACATTTTGGGGGTTTCTCTATAAGCTTGGCACATCTAACCACTGGGATTTTTGCCCATTCTTCAAGGCAAAACTGCTCCAGCTCCTTCAAGTTGGATGGGTTCCGCTGGTGTACAGCAATCTTTAAGTCATACCACAGATTCTCAATTTGATTGATATCTGGGATTTGACTAGGCCATTCCAAGACATTTAAATGTTTCTCCTTAAAGGTCTCGAGTGGTGCTTTAGCAGTATGCTTAGGGTCATTGTCCTGCTGGAAGGTGAACCTTTGTCTCAGTCTCAAATCTCTGAAACAGGTTTCCCTCAAGAATTTCCCTGTATTTAGCGCCATCCATCATTCCTTCAATTCTTACCAGTTTCCAAGTCCTTGCCAATGAAAACATCCTCACAGCATGATGCTGTCACCACCATGCTTCACTTTGGGGAAGTGGTTCTCACGGTGATGAGAGGTGTTGGGTTTGCACTATACATATAATTTTCATAGATGGCCAAAAAGCTACATTTTTGTATAATCTGACCAGAGTATCTTGTTCCATATGTTTGGGGAAAGCCCAGCTCTGTGGAGTGTACGGACTAAAGTGGTCCTATGGACATGCACTTCAATCTCCGCTGTGAAGTTTTGCAGCTCCTTCAGGGTTATCTTTGATCTCTTTGTTGCCTCTCTGATTAATGCCCTCCTTGCCTGGTCCGTGAGTTTTGGTGGGCGGCCCTCACTTGGCATGTTTGTTGTGGTGCCATATTCTTTCCATTTATTAATAATGAATTTAATGGTGCTCCGTGGGATGTTCATTTAATGGTGCTCTGTGGGATGTTCATTTAATGGTGCTCCATGGGATGTTCATTTAATGGTGCTCCGTGGGATGTTCATTTAATGGTGCTCCGTGGGATGTTCATTTAATGGTGCTCCGTGGGATGTTCATTTAATGGTGCTCCGTGGGATGTTCATTTAATGGTGCTCCGTGGGATGTTCATTTAATGGTGCTCCGTGGGATGTTCATTTAATGGTGCTCCGTGGGATGTTCATTTAATGGTGCTCCGTGGGATGTTCAAAGTTTCTGATGTTTTTTTATATCCCAACCCTGATCTGTACATCTCCACAACTTTGTCCTTGACCTGTTTGGAGAGCTCTTTGGTCTTCATGCTGCTCCTGGCTTGGTGGTTCCTCTTGCTTAGTCGTGTTGCAGACTCTGGGGTCTTTCAGAACAGGTGTATATGCAAAGAAAATGCAAAAATATGGCAAACAAATTAACTTCATTTCCTGAATACAAAGCATTATATTTGGTCCAAATTCAACACAACACATCACTATTTTCAAACATGGTGGTGGCTGCATCATGTTATGGGTATACTTGTCATCTACATGGACTCAGGAGCTTCCAACAGACACTGGGAGACAAATTCACCTTTCCGCAGGACAATTACCTAAAACACAAGGCCAAATCTACACTGGAGTTGTTTACCAAGATGACAGTGAATGTTCCTGAGTAGCCTAGTTACAGTTTTGACTTAAATCTATGGCAAGCACTGAACATGGTTTTCTAGCAATGATCAAAAACCAACTTGACAGATCATGAAGAATTTAAAAAATGAGTAATGTACAAATATTGCACAATCCAGGTGTGCAAAGCCCTCGGTGACTTGCTCAGAAAGACTCTGGCAAAGGTGATTCTAACATGTATTGCCTCAGGGGTGTGCATTCTTATTTAAATGACATATTTCTGTATTTAATTTTTTATAAATTAGCAAAACAATTTACAAACATGTTTTCACTTTGTCATTATGGGGTATTGGGTGAGAGATTATACTTTTTTGTATCAAGTTTTGAATTCAGGCTGTAACACAAGAAAATGTGGAATAAGTCAAGGGGTATGAATCATTTCTGAAGGCAATGTAGCAACCTGGGATGGGTGGGAAAGCATGCAAAGAAACTCTCAAGGTGTGGTGTAGGATCTGGTACCCAATATATACTGTGTGGGTGTGACGCTGCAGATCTAGCAGTCAATGCCTTAAGGTGATAAATATAAAGGAATGTTGTTTTGTGAAATAGTGTTTATGATAAACATGAAGTCCAATGTGTCATGTGATAACAGTGGTCGTGTTACAACCTCGAAGAGTGTAAAACTGAAAACAAACAACAGAATTAAAGCAAAAGTGGTAATGTGACGTCTCAGTCAGATATCTAAGACCGTAACCGTCACTTTGGGCACAAACATGCTGCTACAGGCCACATTCTTCCTGGAACAGTTTAGGACAAGAGGATTGTAATATCCCATAGCTCTTTCCATAAATGACTGGAAGTGAATGTTAAAGTTCGCCAACAAAGTGGAAAATAAATAAAATTATCGTGAATTTCAGCGAACTACTCATCAAACTCAAAACGGTTTTACTGTCATTCTACTATTACAGTCTTTTTTTTCTTCAAATGATCTAATCCCCGAGCCGACAAGGTGAAAATTCTGTCGATGTGCCCTTGAGCAAGGCACTTTACCCTGATTTGCTCCAGGGCAGCCGTAGTTAACTCTCTGAAACAACACATTTCACTGCACCTATCTGGTGTTCTTCCACAATCCATTTAAAACTAAATCTATCAATGAATACATAGAATCCAGCAATTGCGCTTGTCCCATGAATTTGTATATTTTCTAATGCTTCAACATGGAATCATTATGCTGTCTTAACCTATATGTCTTCAAACTAGGAACAGAGCACATCTCCCTCCCTAGCTGTTTCAGGGAGTGTGCCTCTGCTATGCAGCACTCCCTCCCAACATGCCAGTGACCCATTACATCTGTTTTCACACACAGCTCCTTACCTGGTTTCCCTAAACCCAAGCTTCACAGCCCCCTGGCAGAGGAATGTACATGTAGATCTGTAGCTTCAATTCAAAGTCTATTCCACGTTGGTTCAACGTAATTCCATTAAAATGACACAGAGACAACGCTGATTCAACCAGTGTGTGCCAATCAAATAATCGAATGGTTACATTAGACATTAGACTAAAGACAATTTCGGGTTGAGTCAACGTATGCAACATCTAGCATGAATGAGATCTCTGCGAATGCAAAAACCTTGCCTTTAAAAGCCACATTGTTGACAATCTGCTGTTGGATTGAAGGACAAGAGCAGAAATTTTTACGGGACATGAAGATGACAGATTGCTTCAATATAAATATCAGATAAGTACGCAGATAAGATAAGATAAGATAGACAGGTAAGTAAAAAGATTCAAATACAGGCGTGCAGAAGGGCCGTTGAGTTGGTATGTGACTGGACAGACAAATCTAACGTGAAGATTCAAATGTTCCCTTTATCAAATACTTTGCTTTCACTTTCGACATTAGTAATCTATGTTGGTGAACCTGTGAAGGAAACAGAAGATACTCACTGTTTCTCTCACTCTGACTCACCTGGAGACCGTGTGTTAACAGCCCAGTTGTTTTTCAGCCGTCTCTTTCAGCCATGACACTCTGACATGACTGAATAATGCAAGTAAAGTGGTGTAAAAACAGTAGTACTGATATGACTGGTATAGAGCCAGGGCTTCAGGCTTCTTCTGTTTAACACAGCAGCAGTGTGGTAGTGTAGAGGATGGGGGGGGGGCAGGCGTCAGACTACACAGCGAGGACTCCAGCAGTCTTTACCTGAATTGCCCTCCTGTGGGTTGCTCCTGTGGTGGTCTTTCAGCGCACTGTGGAGCAGAGCTGCCTGAGTGGTTTCTCTCACTCACACACTCCTCAGCTCTTTTTGTCTCCATCTGCCCCCTCTCTCTCTCTCTGTCTCTGTCTCTGTCTCTGTCTCTGTCTCTGTCTCTGTCTCTCTCTCAATTCAATTCAATTCAATTCAAGGGCTTTATTGGCATGGGAAACATGTGTTAACATTGCCAAAGCAAGTCTCTCTCTCTCTCTCTCTCTCTCTCTCTCTCTCTCTCTCTCTCTCTCTCTCACTCTCTCTCCCCTCTCTCCCCCTCTCTGTTTAAATGAGGGGCTCCCCTGGTTGCATTCTTTCTTAGAAAATGTAATTAAATGAATAATTTTATTTAACCCTTATTTTGCCAGGTAAGTTGACTGAGAACACATGCTCATTTACAGCAACAACTTGAGGAATAGTTTACAGGGATGATTAGGTGGCCATGATGGTATGAGGGCTACATTTTGCCAGGACAGCACAGTTAACACCTCTATTCATATGATTAGTTCCATGGGATCTTTAGTGACAACAGAGAGTCAGGACACCGTTTAATGCCCCATTGGAAAGACGGCACCCTGCACAGGGCAATATCCCCAATCACTGCCCTGGGGCTTTGGATGTTTAAAAAAACAAAAATTAGACCAGAGGAAAAAGTACTTCCTACTGGCCCTCCAACACCACTTCCAGCAGCATCTGGCCTCCCATCTAGGGACTGACCAGGACCAACTCTGCTTAGCTTCAGAGGCAAGCCAGTATGTAGGGTGAGATGCTGCTGACTGATGAAGAAGAAGAATATTACATATATTACAACCAGCAGCGCCTCTTCAACCTCAGGAGGCTGAAGAAATTTGGCTTGTCACCAAAAGCACTCACAAACTTCTACAGATGCACAATCGAGAGCATCCTGGCGGGCTGTATCACCGCCTGGTACGGCAACTGCTCCGCCCTCAACCGTAAGGCTCTCCAGAGGGTAGTGACGCATCACCGGGGGCAAACTACCTGCCCTCCAGGACACCTACACCACCCGATGTTACAGGAAGGCCATAAAGATCATCAAGGACATCAACCACCCGAACCACTGCCTGTTCACCCCGCTATCATCCAGAAGGCGAGGTCAGTACAGGTGCATCAAAGCTGGGACCGAGAGACTGAAAAACAGCTTCTATCTCAAGGCCATCAGACTGTTAAACAGCCACCACTAACATTGAGTGGCTGCTGCCAACACACTGTCATTGACACTGACCCAACTCCAGCCACTTTAATAATGGGAATTGATGGGAAATTATGTAAATATATCACTAGCCACTTTAAACAATGCTACCTTATATAATGTTACTTACCCTACATTATTCATCTCATATGCATACGTATATACTGTACTCTACATCATCGACTGCATCCTTATGTAATACATGTATCACTAGCCACTTTAACTATGCCACTTTGTTTACTTTGTCTACATCATCTCATATGTATATACTGTACTCTATATCATCTACTGCATCCTTATGTAATACATGTATCACTAGCCACTTTAACTATGCCACTTTGTTTACTTTGTCTACATACTCATCTCATATGTATATACTGTACTCTATATCATCTACTGCATCCTTATGTAATACATGTATCACTAGCCACTTTAACTATGCCACTTTGTTTACTTTGTCTACATACTCATCTCATATGTATATACTGTACTCGATACCATCTACTGTATGCTGCTTTGTACCATCACTCATTCATATATCCTTATGTACATATTCTTTATCCCCTTACACTGTGTATAAGACAGTAGTTTTGGAATTGTTAGTTAGATTACTTGTTGGTTATCATTGCATTGTCGGAACTAGAAGCACAAGCATTTCGCTACACTCGCATCAACATCTGCTAACCATGTGAATGTTACAAATAACATTTGATTTGATTTGATTTGTATTACATTCACACTGGCGTACCAACCCTTTCTGTGGAAATCCATTGATTGCATTGCAGTCAAAACCTGCGTATTTGATCAACCTGTATGACTGGACACATGGCAGAGAATCATTCGGTTCAGGTCCTTATTCTATTCTTACCACATAGGGCACCTCTGATGATATGACCAAGCATGAAAAACAACATTGGCTGTGTTGAGCGCTCCCCATCCTAACCACTGTTCTCAGAAACGAAGTCAAAGTGCAGAGTAAACCGACTGGGAGGAAGTGCAGGGAAGAGAATTGAACCTGAGATGTAGTCACAGCAGTAACTGACTGAAGGCTGGTCTCTTTGTCTACAGATGAAGGATCTTCATTTGACTGGAAATGTAAAATACGTAGTGTATTTGAGGTTTAAAAAGGCTTTTGAAGTTTGTAATTTCCACCTTGAAATTTCAGACTTGATTTTCCCTTCTAAAAACATTTATCAACCCCTACAAAAATGCATATCAATTATAATCTACACAATTTTCTATTGCTGAAGGATTATTTTTCTACTTTAGCAAACTGGCTCAAATGAAGATCCTCCATCTGTAACCCATGATGGGGCATTAGGGGTGGGGCATTAGGGGCTTCAAATGATGAGGGTTATTTCCTACGATGGATAATGGATACACTCTTAGAAAAAAGGGTTCCAAAAGGGTTCTTCTGGTAACCCCATAGGAGAATCCGTTTGGGTTCCATGTAGAACCATATGTGGAAAGGGTTCTACATGGAACCAAAAAGGGTTCTTAAAAGGATTCTCCTATTGTGACTTTTTGGTTCTAGATAAAAAATAATAATAAAAGAGTCTACCGTGTGACTAATAGCTGGAAGAAACCTGGAATAAAAATGACGCATTAATAGCAGTAAATGTGGTGTTTACTTTAATACGCCCTATCAGCACTGATGCACTGCTTAATGTCTCCTGTGGTGATTACTGGAAGAGGGGTTGTGGGAAATGTGCCAGCCGAGCAAGGCAGTCATACAGTAGAAGCTGCTGGCTTCCCAGAATACCTCAGCTCCTCATCACTCCCATGCACTAACCACAAACACAGCCTGATCCATATTCACCCTGAGTCATGGAGCCTTTATAAACACCATCACTGTTATCACTGTATCTGACCAGCATCATCCTACCACCATCCTCCTCCTCCTCCTGCCTCGGCAGGGTAGCCTAGTAGGAGGAGCCTAGTAGGAGGAGGAGGGTAGCCTAGTGGTTAGAGCGTTGGACTAGTAACCGAAAGGTTGCAAGTTCAAATCCCCGAGCTGACAAGCTACAAGCTGTCATTCTGCCCCTGAACAGCCAGTTAACCCACTATTCCTAGGTCGTCATTGAAAATAAGAATTTGTTTTTAACTGACTTGCCTAGTAAAATAAAGGTAAAAAAAATAAATAAATAAATCCCCCCATTGCTTTAGCTCTTGCTGGTGGATTCCATTCCTGGTAATTATATCAACCCACGAGAGGAGTTGGCCAGCTCTGTGGGAGACAGGGAACTACTCTGATTGGTTGATACACCTCACACGGGGCCATAACTGCTTCTTTGGGCGATATTGGACTCATCCCCTTGCTCCGTGATTCAGAGATGGAGTGAGGTATTGTCTCATGGTCGGAGACAGCAGTCATTCCCATATTAAACCCTTCCAGACAGGAAGTCAGAAGAGGAGAAGCACAGATCACTGGAACACAGTGAATGATGGGAAAGATGGCTGGCCCAGACGTGATTTCAGACACACAAACCATGTGTGGTGAAGATGTTAAATACCAGCCTACAAAGTTTAAGGAACAAATGTGTTTATAATGAGTCTTCCCAACAATAGGCTTGGGCCAGAAATTGTTTTCTACCACAGTCATGTACTGCTGTGTGACAGTTTGTCTCCCTCTTTGTAATGATACATTTGGAGCTGTATAGAAGTCTACAAGCTAGCCACCCTGGCGCTGTATAGAGGTCTACAAGCTAGCCACCCTGGCGCTGTATAGAGGTCTACAAGCTAGCCACCCTGGCGCTGTATAGAAGTCTACAAGCTAGCCACCCTGGCTCTATATAGAAGTCTACAAGCTAGCCACCCTGGCGCTGTATAGAAGTCTACAAGCTAGCCACCCTGGCACTGTATAGAAGTCTACAAGCTAGCCACCCTGGCGCTGTATAGAAGTCTACAAGCTAGCCACCCTGGCTCTATATAGAAGTCTACAAGCTAGCCACCCTGGCGCTGTATAGAAGTCTACAAGCTAGCCACCCTGGCGCTGTATAGAAGTCTACAAGCTAGCCACCCTGGCTCTATATAGAAGTCTACAAGCTAGCCACCCTGGCGCTGTATAGAAGTCTACAAGCTAGCCACCCTGGCACTGTATAGAAGTCTACAAGCTAGCCACCCTGGCACCCTATAGAAGTCTACAAGCTAGCCACCCTGGCACCCTATAGAAGTCTACAAGCTAGCCACCCTGGCACCCTATAGAAGTCTACAAGCTAGCCACCCTGGCGCTGTATAGAAGTCTACAAGCTAGCCACCCTGGCACCCTATAGAAGTCTACAAGCTAGCCACCCTGGCACCCTATAGAAGTCTACAAGCTAGCCACCCTGGCACCCTATAGAAGTCTACAAGCTAGCCACCCTGGCACTGTATAGAAGTCTACAAGCTAGCCACCCTGGCGCTGTATAGAAGTCTACAAGCTAGCCACCCTGGCACTGTAAAGAAGTCTACAAGCTAGCCACCCTGGCACCCTATAGAAGTCTACAAGCTAGCCACCCTGGCGCTGTATAGAAGTCTACAAGCTAGCCACCCTGGCGCTGTATAGAAGTCTACAAGCTAGCCACCCTGGCAATGTATAGAAGTCTACAAGCTAGCCACCCTGGCGCTGTATAGAAGTCTACAAGCTAGCCACCCTGGCTCTATATAGAAGTCTACAAGCTAGCCACCCTGGCGCTGTATAGAAGTCTACAAGCTAGCCACCCTGGCACTGTATAGAAGTCTACAAGCTAGCCACCCTGGCACCCTATAGAAGTCTACAAGCTAGCCACCCTGGCACCCTATAGAAGTCTACAAGCTAGCCACCCTGGCACCCTATAGAAGTCTACAAGCTAGCCACCCTGGCACTGTATAGAAGTCTACAAGCTAGCCACCCTGGCACCCTATAGAAGTCTACAAGCTAGCCACCCTGGCACCCTATAGAAGTCTACAAGCTAGCCACCCTAGCACCCTATAGAAGTCTACAAGCTAGCCACCCTGGCACTGTATAGAAGTCTACAAGCTAGCCACCCTGGCGCTGTATAGAAGTCTACAAGCTAGCCACCCTGGCACTGTAAAGAAGTCTACAAGCTAGCCACCCTGGCGCTGTATAGAAGTCTACAAGCTAGCCACCCTGGCACTGTATAGAAGTCTACAAGCTAGCCACCCTGGCGCTGTATAGAAGTCTACAAGCTAGCCACCCTGGCACTGTAAAGAAGTCTACAAGCTAGCCACCCTGGCGCTGTATAGAAGTCTACAAGCTAGCCACCCTGGCGCTGTATAGAAGTCTATAAGCTAGCCACCCTGGCGCTGTATAGAAGTCTACAAGCTAGCCACTCTGGCGCTGTATAGAAGTCTACAAGCTAGCCACCCTGGCGCTGTATAGAAGTCTACAAGCTAGCCACCTTGGCACCCTATAGAAGTCTACAAGCTAGCCACCCTGGCGCTGTATAGAAGTCTACAAGCTAGCCACCCTGGCGCTGTATAGAAGTCTACAAGCTAGCCACCCTGGCGCTGTATAGAAGTCTACAAGCTAGCCACCCTGGCGCTGTATAGAAGTCTACAAGCTAGCCACCCTGGCGCTGTATAGAAGTCTACAAGCTAGCCACCCTGGCACTGTATAGAAGTCTACAAGCTAGCCACCCTGGCGCTGTATAGAAGTCTACAAGCTAGCCACCCTGGCGCTGTATAGAAGTCTACAAGCTAGCCACCCTGGCACTGTAAAGAAGTCTACAAGCTTGCCACCCTGGCGCTGTATAGAAGTCTACAAGCTAGCCACCCTGACTGACATGGTTGTGATAACCTCAGTTGAACTTTACTTCACCTTTGACAGGTTTGAAACTCAAAATACTATTTTTTCCCCCTCAGAAACTGAAATAAGCTGAGTGTTTTGGTTCATGGAATGTTTGTTATGCATCACGATGATGGGGGTCATTCAATGGTGGTGAATACGAGAAATATGGACAATAGAAATCACTGAGATCTGATATAGACAGGATCCTATAATCCATCACAATTTGCTACCGTATACTTTGTACTGTATTTGAGCCACTGAATTGCATCTCGTCTTTATTTATGTGGTCATTGTGGTCTGACTGCAGTAGTGTTGTTTGGGTGGATGGATTTCACTGGCTCGGTTACTCAGTGGACTTTCTAGGAAGACTCGTCACGCACCCTGGCTGTCTATGACTCTCCCCCACCAACGGCTAACCTCCCAGGGGAAGGATGTGGACGGACAAATCAGGCGGTGACAAATGCTTCCTCCAGTGTCTGTCACTTTCATTTGGGAAAACAGATTTTCAAGTCAAGTTTAGCTGGGTTTCACTAATAGACCTCAGATGGAAATCGCATTGCTCTGGGTAAATACACCAAAGCAGCTCCTTTACAGCTCTGCGTTCATCAGTATACCCAGAGTAAGAAGTCATATATCTACTGTCCATCCACATTAACAGCAGTAATAGTTATTCACAACCAAAGCTACGAATTTGAATAGGTCTACAGTAATGTCAACTGTGTTTGATGTACAGTATGAGAGAGTATTGTTTTCTACCTGTGGCTTCATCATAACAGATTAAATATGAGGAAAGTCAGTGACAGAAAGTGAATATGTTGGCATGAATCTAGCATAATGATCTACTCCCTTGGGTATACAAAGAGATCTCCTCTCCGTACAGAGGTAATGAGACCAGAATGTTGTGACAACAAATTCCGACACAACATTGTATAGGCCTAACCGAATCTACTGATTTGACAACCTGCCTACTGGTGCACATTCACATATACAGACCAGGCATAGCGCAGCTGCCAGCTGCTGGGGCTGTGAAGACTCTCGAACGTTCAAGACATGGCCGCTCCATCATCATCATTATAGCTTCATAGTCGGAGCTTCTTATGAATAATTAAATGTTAGCTGCAGCAGGGATTGTGATTCCCCTTCCTCCATGCACAGCTTACCACCAAATAACTCCCAAACTATCACATACAAACAACCTACAGTTATGCATACTAACAAGCCCCACTGCCTTCCTCCACTTTAAATGCAGTCTGTCATAACCAGGATCCCATTTTCCCACACAAGGTGAGTAATTGCAATTGAAAGTGCAACACGCATCCACTGAAATGTCAAGACTCGAGATGATGAGGTGAGTAAATCCCCCGAAGCAACATTATCAGCACCTGTGTTGGATTGAAATCAATGATCTTTGACTGGGGATCATAATCGAATTGCACTTTGACCTTTTGACAGACACTCAGTGATAAAGAGATAGAGGTGGGGGCATTAATGCCATCAGTGATGATGGAGGGAGAAGAGGAGAGAGAGCACAGCACGCCTGCCTGCCTGAATGAGATTCTGGCAGACAGGCGGTTGCCATTGTCAATTAACCCATGCATGGAGGCCCCTCATACAGCTTTTCATTTAAAGCTGCCCAGGACTGGTTCCATGTGCTGTAGATTGTAAATAAATGAAGTGGTAAATTAAAGCTTCCAACGGGCGTTCAGCAATCAACATTACAGTTACCTCTCCGTGTATCTTGAAGATAACACTACCTGAGGTGATTTAACCAGCATAGCTACTTCATGTATTCAGATGCTGGCAGACTGTAATCACTGTCACATGGCAAGCAGTTATCATGAACAACTGGAAGAATTGTCACTTTTTCCCAACATGATCCATCGTACTGTGAGAGATGAAGGAAGCATTAAGGCAGACTCGGAACATTACATTCACCCGGCATGGTGAAGCTGGTGTTTAATGCATGACACTGACTCGGATTTTCCCAATAGACTATATGTCTGATTTGGTCTTGTTTAAAAGCTACAATATTATATCTGAAAACATTACAGCGGTCAGAATATCCCATCCGATGCTTAGCAACACCACAGTGTGACCTGTGTAGCTAGAATGCTACGATTTGACACCCTATTCATCTCCCATTTAAAAAAACAGAGTTGAGTTCGAAAGAGGCCAGTGTAGCCTGAGGACATGGTTCTCTATCCCATGACCATATCTGGTGGTGTGTGTGTGTGTGTGTGTGTGTGTGTGTGTGTGTGTGTGTGTGTGTGTGTGTGTGTGTGTGTGTGTGTGTGTGTGTGTGTGTGTGTGTGTGTGTGTGTGTGTGTGTGTGTGTGTGTGTGTGTATGTGTGTCTCTAACAGTCTTAATAGCTTAATAAAACATTCCTTTGTATCTCAGCAAGGTTCTTGATTCAGGATGAAGGATAGCTCTCTCAGGTTACCTTGCACACCTTGCGTTTGAGTGTGTGTGGGTTGGAGTAGGAAGATAAGGACGTATCTGTGTAGTGAAAGAACGAATAGCCTGTTACATCAGCTAGAGGTGGTCTATAGGGGTCAGAAGATCACCTCCTGGCCTTGTCCTTCTCATGACTGATCCATGCAGGGATTCATCAAGACCTAGCCACAGATCCATTGAAACACACACGCACACACACGCACACACACACACACGCAAGCACGCACGCACGCACGCACGCACGCACACACACACACACACACACACACACACACACACACACACACACACACACACACACACACAGAAAGACAGACAGATCCACAGAGGCTGCACTCTGCCCCCTGTAGCAGAACTCAAAGGGGTTCTACCTGGAACCAAAAAGGGTTCTCCTATGGGGACAGCTCAACAGTGTAATTAGTGGTATCTTGTAGACAAGCTACGATACAGTCAACAAATTATCGCTCTGGCAACATTCTGTATGGGAGGATTGACAGTATTCCTACTGAGAGGAGAGGAGAGGAGCAAGTGAGCAGGATAAAATGGATAAAGCTTTTGGTGTCAGCTGATATACTGGGTCGTGGAGAGGGATGGGGGAGGGAGCCATGTCTAGCTGGCCTCAGGTGACTCTCCATTAGACAGCTACGTCTGTCTGTTTATCTCTGTTTATCTTTAACTCTGCATTGTTGGTAAAGGACCCGTAAGAAAAGGACCCGTAAGAAAGCATTACACTGTTAGTCCACACCTGTTGTTTACGAAGCATGTGAGAAATACCATTTTGAGTTGATGATGCTGTAATCAACCAACCAGACGGCTAGATGCTGGTACAACACTGTGGAAAACACACCTGCTTCCAGGAAATCCCTCAGAGCCGAGCAGGCTTTAATTCGTATTACTGTTGCCGTTGGCAACTGTACATATTGTACTTGATGTAAGTGCATCACCCTTGTTATCTGTTTGGGATATGACTGTCTTGATCATCCTTGTTATCTGTTTGGGATATGACTGTCTTGATCACCCTTGTTATCTGTTTGGGATATGACTGTCTTGATCACCCTTGTTATCTGTTTGGGATATGACTGTCTTGATCATCCTTGTTATCTGTTTGGGATATGACTGTCTTGATCACCCTTGTTATCTGTTTGGGATATGACTGTCTTGATCATCCTTGTTATCTGTTTGGGATATGACTGTCTTGATCACCCTTGTTATCTGTTTGGGATATGACTGTCTTGATCACCCTTGTTATCTGTTTGGGATATGACTGTCTTGATCACCCTTGTTATCTGTTTGGGATATGACTGTCTTGATCATCCTTGTTATCTGTTTGGGATATGACTGTCTTGATCACCCTTGTTATCTGTTTGGGATATGACTGTCTTGATCATCCTTGTTATCTGTTTGGGATATGACTGTCTTGATCACCCTTGTTATCTGTTTGGGATATGACTGTCTTGATCATCCTTGTTATCTGTTTGGGATATGACTGTCTTGATCATCCTTGTTATCTGTTTGGGATATGACTGTCTTGATCACCCTTGTTATCTGTTTGGGATATGACTGTCTTGATCACCCTTGTTAGTCATCTGGAACAAGCGATTTCCAGCCCTTGGGGTACACAGGGAACAGGGAAGATGTAGCATTCAACTAGATGAGACGGACAGCCATGGACAGATACCTGCATGTTTACTCCTCTCATTAATCTCCTCACCTCCTACCACCTGATCCGTCCAATCTGTCACTGTATTATTTACTACGTAACATGCCGTGTTCTATTTGGCAGAGGAGAGTTGTTACTCTCCTCAAGGTGAAACACAACCATGCCTGGAGCAAGCCTCAAGGTGAAACACAACCATGCCTGGAGCTAGCCTCAAGGTGAAACACAACCATGCCTGGAGCAAGCCTCAAGGTGAAACACAACCATGCCTGGAGCTAGCCTCAAGGTGAAAGACAACCATGCCTGGAGCTAGCCTCAAGGTGAAACAGAACCATGCCTGGAGCTAGCCTCAAGGTGAAACACAACCATGCCTGGAGCTAGCCTCAAGGTGAAACACAACCATGCCTGGAGCAGTAAAGCACCTTGTGTATCTAGAACAGTCAATCAGGGAGGAGTGGGATCTCTCCCTGTCTGAGGTCCTGTATACTTTAAGTCACCAGGGCCTATGCAGTGCTGCTGCTCTAGGTCAGCATCACTGGATGGTTTTCTCTATACGGCTGAATAGGACGATGCCATGACAACTGACAGCAGTGAAAGCAGTACTCAGCAGTGCGCCCAGAGGTTGAGTGTGAATGTCAGAGAGAGAGACAGCTCTGAAGTGGGTGTACGCTCTTCCCAGTCAGGCAGGGGGTGCAGACGGGGGAGCTGCTGCGGTGCATTTTCTCCTGGCGTCAGCTCCGCTGGGGAAACTCCGCCTTCCTGCTCTCGTTCAGCGGTGACCACTGTCACGCTCCTCTTCAGTTATACCATAGTCCTCCTCAGAGCGGGGCAGGCCCTCTACTCTCCCCAGTCCCCTGTGTGCTCTCTGCCTGCCACCAGAGCACAACCGCAGCACGACGCAGGTAGAGCAAAGCAGCCTGGTCCAGGAGATAATGAATCTAGTGCAGCAGCCCAACAGGCGTGCCAGGAATAGGGAGGGATTAGAGGGGACTGCTGATGGCAGCGATTGTGGCAGTCATACTGTATATTCACCCGCCCAACCTCCCACAACACCATACTTAACGCATAATACTCTGCAGGAGTTGGAGTTTAATACACTATGCAAATTTGGAATTTAAATATGGGGAAAAAAGTCATGAACTTTCAGTTATTCATCTGCAATGTTATGCTGTCGATGTCATATTTGCTATATAATTGGTACACACACATGCTGTATAATATATAATCAATTGCATATTCCCCCCAATACAGCCATTATCCACTGTATGATTTTGAATTATTCATATTCTGTTGAGAGATGTTGAGACATTATCTGCAATAAATCAACAGCGACCTTCATCCATCAAGCTGTATAACACACAATTGTGTGATGTGTTTGCTTGACAAGACTCATTTTTCAACACAAAAATATATATATTTTTTTTACAATAAATATTTTTTTTCTAAGCTTCACATCTCAACCCAGCAATCTGCCTTAATGCATCAGCAGCAAAACGTGTCATCAACTGAAGAGATGGACATGTCAGTTCTTCAGTGACATACACACGCTATGCTATGCTACTACAGAGTGAGACTGAGAGTGGCAGGCCAGCTGCGTTGTGCATTATTGATAGTGTTATGTTTGAGTGACTACTCAAGTCAAAGCCTTGAAATGGACAAATTAAGAGGTTCCCATGTTCTCCTTGCAGGCTGGAGAGAGAGGAACCCCTGTTTTATGGAATTACTTTTGGGGGAAATAAATAAGATGAGTCCATCAATCAACTACAAAAATTGCATCAAGGAAATTACAAGGGCTTTATGAGATAGAACCCAAGGAAAACCATGCAAAGAGGTTGAAACACAGGCTGAAGATTAGCAGTAGTCTGAGTTTGATAAAAACACATGCACTGGGGAATGATGACAGGGAGTGATGAGCAAGGGATGGAGAGAGGGGGAGGAGAAACATAGAGGAAGGTTTATGTATGGAAGAGATGGGGGGGGGTTGGGCAATACACTGTATGTAATCAAATGGGTTGGGGCTCCTATGATAAGAAGAATGGGGGGTTAGGGTGTTGGCTGTGGGAGACGGGGGTAGGGTTGATGGGCGGATGATGTGAGAAATGGTTAGTGTGCTTTATTGATGATAATTAAAGGAACAAGATTCATGGACAATTTGTTCTATTTAGTAGCACTATGGAGACGGAAACACCAGCTCTCCTCATAGCAGTTCCTGGAGATTAAAACTCTATGTTTACATGCAGTAGATACAATGCAATTTAGCCACAGTCTGTGTTCGCTTATAATGAATTGCTGTCTAAGGGGGCCTTTTTTTCTTCATCTGTTGCAGTCGACTATTGACCTCCTGAACCCCCAAAAAAGTCCTCTTTGGTGAGTTTTTACGGGGAGAAGAGGGTGATGATCCAAATGAGGGCAGAGGGAACAGGATGTGTCGTGGGTTTCATAGGGTTCCTTTACTCCCTCATTCAAACAGCAGCATCGTGGTCCTGGGGACTGAGGACAGAGAGATTAGCTAACGTATAAAACATACCATACAATCACTCAGGAATCCATATTGGACTTCACTTTAAAAGGCTTATGATGCCAATACAGTTACATTGCAGAACCATGTTTCAGTTCATACTCTTTTTGCTGGTCTTGAGATACGAGATGTATTGCTCAATTGTGGCCGTTACATTTAAATAGAAGTACTCATCTACAGTATAAAACTCCTCCATATTTGAATAGTTCAATATTGTGGTTTTCAGTCTTATGTCTTCAATATTGTGGAATTCAGTCAAATATTTTATATATTGTAGTATCCCGTCTTAAATCTTCAATATTGTAGTACCCAGTTGAAGAACTTCAAGAGGTCTGGCATGAAATCATCTCAAGAGTAATTTATGTGTGTCTGGCACTGGTCAGTGTAGAGTCACTGCTGTGCTGTGTCACAGTTACTGAGACCTTATAGCTTCATATTACTTTTTATGGAGGAATGAAACTGGGTCTCAAATCTGCATGAGTCCAGGTCTCTCTGGACAGACATCTATATATACCAGGTCTCTCTATATACCAGGTCTCTCTATAGACCAGGTCTCTCTATATACCAGGTCTCTCTATATACCAGGTCTCTCTATAGACCAGGTCTCTCTATATACCAGGTCTCTCTATATACCAGGTCTCTCTATAGACCAGGTCTCTCTATATACCAGGTCTCTCTATATACCAGGTCTCTCTGGACAGACATCTATAGACCAGGTCTCTCTGGACAGACATCTATATATACCAGGTCTCTCTATATACCAGGTCTCTCTATAGACCAGGTCTCTCTATATACCAGGTCTCTCTATATACCAGGTCTCTCTATAGACCAGGTCTCTCTATATACCAGGTCTCTCTATATACCAGGTCTCTCTGGTCAGACATCTATAGACCAGGTCTCTCTGGACAGACATCTATATATACCAGGTCTCTCTATATACCAGGTCTCTCTATAGACCAGGTCTCTCTATATACCAGGTCTCTCTGGACAGACATCTATATATACCAGGTCTCTCTATATACCAGGTCTCTCTACATACCAGGTCTCTCTGGACAGACATGTGTATATGCCAGGTCTCTCTGGACAGACATGTGTATATGCCAGGTCTGTCTGGGACAGATATGTGTATATGCCAGCACCAGCTTTTCGTCACACCACCTGTCACACCATCTATCTCTATCCCAGTGACACTCACTTACGTAGTCCACATGCTCTCACACACACACAGGCATACACACACACTCTGTGCCATCGGGTTTGGACTTCCTGACGGGTCGCCCCCAGGTGGTGAAGGTAGGATTCAACAATTCCACTCCGCTGATCCTCAACACAGGGGCCCCACAAGCGTGTGTGCTTGGCCCTCTCCTGTACTTACTGTTCTCCCATGACTGCGTGGCCACGCATCCAACTAAATAATCTAGTTTGTAGACAACAGTAGTAGAGTTGATTACCAACAACAACGAGACAGGGATTGAGCTGAGGGCACTAACTAGGGAGATGATCATGGACTTCAGAAAACAGCAGAGGGAGCACCCCCCTATCCACATCGACTGGACAGCAGTGGAGAAGGTGGAAAGTTTTTGTTCCTCGGCGTACACATCATGTCTGTCCAGAGAGACAAACTGAAATGGTCCACCCACACAGACAGTGTGGTGAAGAAGATGCAACAGCGCCTTTATAAGGCTGAAGAAATGTGGCTTGTCACCTAAAACCCTCCCAAAACGTTTACAGATGTACAATTGAGAGCATCCTGTCGGGCTGTATCACAGACTGGTACGGCAACTGCATCGCCCACAACCGTAAGGCTTTCCAGAGGATAGTGAGGTCTGCACAACTCATTACCGGGGGCAAACTACCTGCCCTCCAGGACACCTACACCACGCGATGTCACAGGAAGGCCAAAAAGATCATCATGGACAACCACCCGAGCCACTGCCTGTTCACCCCGTTATCATCCAGAAGGCGAGGTCAGTACAGGTGCATCAAAGCTGGGACAGAGAGACTGAAAAACAACTTCTATCTCAAGGCCATCAGACTGTTAGGGCTAGGCAGAATACTGCCCCCTTTGGATGAATTGCGTGCCCACAGTAAACTGAAAAGAAATCTGTCCAAAATTGCAAATATATGCATATAATAATTATTATTGGATAGAAACCACTCTAAAGCTTCTAAAACCGTTTGAATTATGTCTGTAAGTATAGCAGAACTCACGTCATCGCCCCCGGCAGCGTAGCCTAGTGGTTAGAGCGTTGGACTAGTAACCGGAAGGTTGCGAGTTCAAACCCCCGAGCTGACAAGGTACAAATCTGTCGTTCTGCCCCTGAACAGGCACTGTTCCCAGGCCGTCATTGAAAATAAGAATGTGTTATTAACTGACTTGCCTGGTTAAATAAAGGTTAAATAAATAAATAAATAAAATCGCCCCCACCCATCCCAACCAGCTATGGATCTGGAGACACTTTCTATGTCTTCCACTAGATGTCCTCATTCAGTACAGCGTTTAATTGTGCAAATCCCGCAAGCTTTGACCCTTTGCGAGGCGAAAGAGTGGATGTCGCGAGAAATGTCTGAGAGCAGTCTCAGATTATTGAATAGTGAACGATTTCTGTAACGTTAAAAAGAAATGTGACAAAGCGATTGCATTAAGAAGCAGTGTATCTTTCTAACTATATGTAGAACATGTATATTTAGTCAAAGTTTATGATGTGTATTGCTGTTATCTGGCGTTACTCACAAGGCAGGCAATACGCTCGACCTCATCTTTACTAGATGCTGTTCTTCCACTAACCTCATTGCAACTCCCCTCCAAGTCTCCGACCACTACCTTGTATCCTTTTCCCTCTCGCTCTCATCCAACACTTCCCACACTGCCCCTACTCGGATGGTATCGCGTCGTCCCAACCTTCGCTCTCTCTCCCCCGCTACTCTCTCCTCTTCCATCCTATCATCTCTTCCCTCTGCTCAAACCTTCTCCAACCTATCTCCTGATTCTGCCTCCTCAACCCTCCTCTCCTCCCTTTCTGCATCCTTTGACTCTCTATGCCCCCTATCCTCCAGGCCGGCTCGGTCCTCCCCTCCCGCTCCGTGGCTCGACGACTCATTGCGAGCTCACAGAACAGGGCTCTGGGCAGCCGAGCGGAAATGGAGGAAAACTCACATCCCTGCGGACCTGGCATCCTTTCGCTCCCTCCTCTCTACATTTTCCTCTTCTGTCTCTGCTGCTAAAGCCACTTTCTACCACTCTAAATTCCAAGCTTCTGCCTCTAACCCTAGGAAGCTCTTTGCCACCTTCTCCTCCCTCCTGAATCCTCCTCCCCCTCCCCCCTCCTCCCTCTCTGCAGATGACTTCGTCAACCATTTTGAAAAGAAGGTCGACGACATCCGATCCTCGTTTGCTAAGTCAAACGACACCGCTGGTTCTGCTCACACTGCCCTACCCTGTGCTCTGACCTCTTTCTCCCCTCTCTCTCCAGATGAAATCTCGCGTCTTGTGACGGCCGGCCGCCCAACAACCTGCCCGCTTGACCCTATCCCCTCCTCTCTTCTCCAGACCATTTCCGGAGACCTTCTCCCTTACCTCACCTCGCTCATCAACTCATCCCTGACCGCTGGCTACGTCCCTTCCGTCTTCAAGAGAGCGAGAGTTGCACCCCTTCTGAAAAAACCTACACTCGATCCCTCCGATGTCAACAACTACAGACCAGTATCCCTTCTTTCTTTTCTCTCCAAAACTCTTGAACGTGCCGTCCTTGGCCAGCTCTCCCGCTATCTCTCTCAGAATGACCTTCTTGATCCAAATCAGTCAGGTTTCAAGACTAGTCATTCAACTGAGACTGCTCTTCTCTGTATCACGGAGGCGCTCCGCACTGCTAAAGCTAACTCTCTCTCCTCTGCTCTCATCCTTCTAGACCTATCGGCTGCCTTCAATACTGTGAACCATCAGATCCTCCTCTCCACCCTCTCCGAGTTGGGCATCTCCGGCGCGGCCCACGCTTGGATTGCGTCCTACCTGACAGGTCGCTCCTACCAGGTGGCGTGGCGAGAATCTGTCTCCTCACCACGCGCTCTCACCACTGGTGTCCCCCAGGGCTCTGTTCTAGGCCTTCTCCTATTCTCGCTATATACCAAGTCACTTGGCTCTGTCATAACCTCACATGGTCTCTCCTATCATTGCTATGCAGACGACACACAATTAATCTTCTCCTTTCCCCCTTCTGATGACCAGGTGGCGAATCGCATCTCTGCATGTCTGGCAGACATATCAGTGTGGATGACGGATCACCACCTCAAGCTGAACCTCGGCAAGACGGAGCTGCTCTTCCTCCCGGGAAGGACTGCCCGTTCCATGATCTCGCCATCACGGTTGACAACTCCATTGTGTCCTCCTCCCAGAGCGCTAAGAACCTTGGCGTGATCCTGGACAACACCCTGTCGTTCTCAACTAACATCAAGGCGGTGGCCCGTTCCTGTAGGTTCATGCTCTACAACATCCGCAGAGTACGACCCTGCCTCACACAGGAAGCGGCGCAGGTCCTAATCCAGGCACTTGTCATCTCCCGTCTGGATTACTGCAACTCGCTGTTGGCTGGGCTCCCTGCCTGTGCCATTAAACCCCTACAACTCATCCAGAACGCCGCAGCCCGTCTGGTGTTCAACCTTCCCAAGTTCTCTCACGTCACCCCGCTCCTCCGCTCTCTCCACTGGCTTCCAGTTGAAGCTCGCATCCGCTACAAGACCATGGTGCTTGCCTACGGAGCTGTGAGGGGAACGGCACCTCAGTACCTCCAGGCTCTGATCAGGCCCTACACCCAAACAAGGGCACTGCGTTCATCCACCTCTGGCCTGCTCGCCTCCCTACCACTGAGGAAGTACAGTTCCCGCTCAGCCCAGTCAAAACTGTTCGCTGCTCTGGCTCCCCAATGGTGGAACAAACTCCCTCACGACGCCAGGACAGCGGAGTCAATCACCACCTTCCGGAGACACCTGAAACCCCACCTCTTTAAGGAATACCTAGGATAGGATAAAGTAATCCTTCTCACCCCCCCCCCCCTTTAAGATTTAGATGCACTATTGTAAAGTGACTGTTCCACTGGATGTCATAAGGTGAATGCACCAATTTGTAAGTCGCTCTGGATAAGAGCGTCTGCTAAATGACTTAAATGTAAATGTAATGTAATGTTATCTGGCAGTGCTCTCTATAATTTCTCCGGACATTTTTGAGCATTTTCTGAACATGGCGTCAATGTAAACTGAGATTTATGGATATAAATTGCATATTATTGAAAAAAACATAAATGTACTGTGTAACATGTCCTATTACTGTCATCTGATGAAGATTTTCAAAAGGTTAGTGAATTATTTTTCTTTTAATCCTGCGTTTGTGATTGCATCTTTTGTTCGACAAAATGGCTACATATCGTCTGTGTCTTTGTGGTGGTTTGACATTCATATGTGCTATGTTTTCGCCGTAAAACATTTTAGAAATCTGACTCGCTGGGTAGATGAACAAGGTGTTTATCTTTCATTTGAGCTATTGGACTTGTTAATGTGTGGCGGTTAAATATTTCTAAGAATATTTTTGCATTCTGTGCGCCATCTTTTGAGTTGAGCGTGGGGGGGGTGCCCTTGGGGAATGTGTATTTTGAACAAGTTAAACAGCCATCACTAACACAGAAAGGCTGCTCCCTGCATACAGACTTGAAGTCATTGGCCACTTTAATAAATGGATCACTAGTCACTGTATTAATGCCACTTGCATAATGTTTACATATTTTGCATTACTCATCTCATATGTACATACTGTATTTTATACAATCTATTGCACATTGCCTATGCCGCTCTGTCATTGCTCATCCATATATTTATATGGATATATTCTTACTCCATCCCTTTACGTAAATGTGTGTGTATTAGGTAGTTGTTGTGGAATCGTTAGATTACATGTCAGATATTGCTGCACTGTCGGAATTTGAAGCACAAGTATTTCACTACACTGCAGACATACACACACACACAAGCATGCTAACACCCATACACACACAAACACACACCATGTCCTTATCTCTTTAACTGTGGGCGATGGCGATCCCCTGACTGAACAGCCCCTCTTCATGAAGATGGATATTACAGCTGAATTATATACACTGCAGCTGTCAGGGGCGGAGGCCATCCATTACAGCTTCTTTTCTAGGCATGGTGAAGACTGCTGCCACCAGCATGTACAGCATCTCATCTCTGCCCGCTCCGCTCACTCAGCGCTTTCTGCTCCACTCAGCCTCATGTATTTACTCCACAGCGTGGAGGACAGATAAATCACACACCTCAATACTGCCAGTCCTGTCAATGTCAACATTTCTGTTCTCTGGGCCAATGACGAGAAGGTGACAGCTGCTGTCTGGCCAGCCTCATCCGTCTTGGAGATCAGGGAAAGTGACATGTTGCACCTCAGTCTTAAGGCAAGTGGTCACCAGCCTCAACGAACCAATCCACGTGAAGATGAGGTCAACTCTTCAGTCTGACCCCCCAGCCATCAGACTGGCATCCCCATGGGAGCAGCCGTGACGTGATTTCCATGTGGTTTCCATGGCTACATGACAAACACTGTTGCTGTAGCCGCCCTGTTAACAAATTGAGGCAATTATATCTGAGGAGCAGCTGCTCTACCAGTCCCTCCCCCATCGTACCTTCCCTCCCCCATGGTACCATCCCTCCCCCATCGTATCGTCCCTCCCCCTTAGCATCGCCCCTTCCCCATCGTATCGTCCCTCCCCCATCGTATCGTCCCTCCCCCTTAGCACCGTCCCTCCCCCATGGTACCGTCCCTCCCCCATGGTACTGTCGTGTCTTTGGCTATGCCGGATTAAGTGATATGACATGCTATTCTATAAATTAATTTCTCCATAATTAATATTACCTGATTGAGCTAATCATGTAAATGTAATTAACTAGAGAGTCGGGCACCACAAAATAATATTTATAGAGCTATTATCTTCCGAATAAACCCTTAAAGACCAAGTAATATTTTACATCAATAGTAGTCAACATTAATCGTCATCTTAATTCAGTCTGCACGAACCCTGGCTCACAAGTTGAATCAGCAATACAAAATTGGGTTTAATGATTTATTTACTAAATCATAACTTGATTACAAATTACATTATCAAGGAAAATGTCCCTAGCGGGCGGAACAAATATGACAGCTTGTCAGACAAAATAAAAGGGGCTGGATTTGAGTGAAAGAGCAGGAAGACTGAGTAACAAAGGAAGAAGCTGTGCTATCGTAAATACAGTATCTTATGCATTCTAAATTACCGCCCATTTGGAAAAGAAAAATGCAATAAATATTTACTCTGTGCTGCGCTTCAGTAGGTTGATGGTAGATGGAAGGCCGTGTTGCCCAACCAAGTCTTTTGAAGAATGTCTCTGGTTGTCAATTGGATACGTTGTAGTAACATCGTTGGATGATAGACGAGACACTCTGTCTATTCCTTCCTAACCCTCGTTTGCATCTGCTGTTGCTAACTCAACGGCTAGATGGTATAGAGTACAGTGTATATACATATGAGATGAGTAATGTAGGGTATGTAAACATTATATGAAGTGGCATTGTTTAAAGTGGCAAGTGATACATTTATTACCTCAATTTATCCATTATTAAAGTGGCTGGAGTTGAATCAGTATGTTGGCAGCAGCCACTCAATGTTAGTGATGGCTGTTTAACAGTCTGATGGCCTTGAGATAGAAGCTGTTTTTCAGTCTCTCGGTCCCAGCTTTGATGCACCTGTACTGACCTCGCCTTATGGATGATAACGGGCTGAACAGGCAGTGGCTCGGGTGGTTGTTGTCCTTGATGATCTTTTTGGCCTTCCTGTGACATCGGGTGGTGTAGGTGTTCTGGAGGGCAGGTAGTTTGCCCCCGGAGCCTTACGGTTATGGGCGGAGCAGTTGCCGTACCAGGCAGTGATACAGCCCGACAGGATGCTCTCGATTGTGCATCTGTAAAAGTTTGGGAGTGTTTTTGGTGACAAGCCACATTTCTTCAGCCTCCTGAGGTTGAGGAGGCCCTGCTGCGCCTGCTTCACCACGCTGTCTGTGTGGATGGACCATTTCAGTTTGTCCGTGATGTGTACGCCGAGGAACTTAAAACATTCCACCCTCTCCACTACTGTCCCGTCGATGTGGATAGGGGGGTGCTCCCCCTGCTGTTTCCTGAAGTCCACGATCATCTCCATTGTTTTGTTGACGTTGAGTGTGAGGTTACTTTCCTGACACCACACTCCGAGGGCCCTCACCTCCTCCCTGTAGGCCGTCTCGTCGTTGTCGGTAATCAAGCCTACCACTGTAGTGTCGTCTGCAAACTTGATGATTGAGTTGGAGGCGTGCATGGCCTCGCAGTCGTGGGTGAACAGGGAGTACAGGAGAGGGCTGAGAACGCACCCTTGTGGGGCCCCAGTGTTGAGGATTAGTGGGGTGGAGATGTTTTTACCTACCTTCACCACCTTGGGGGCGGCCCGTCAGGAAGTCCAGGACCCAGTTTCACAGGGCGGGGTGGAGACCCAGGGTCTCGAGCTTGATGACGAGTTTGGAGGGTATTATGGTGTTAAATGCTGTAGTCGATGAACAGTATTCTCACATAGGTATTCCTCTTGTCCAGATGGGTTAGGGCAGTGTGCAGTGTGATTGCGATTGCGTTGTCTGTGGACCTATTGCGGCGGTAAGCAAATTGGAGTGGGTCTAGGGTGTCAGGTAGGGTGGAGGTGATATGGTCCTTGATTAGTCTCTAAAGCACTTCATGATGATGGAAGTGAGTACTACGGGGCGGTAGTCATTTAGCTCAGTTACCTTAGCTTTCTTGGAAACAGGAACAATGGTGGCCCTCTTGAAGCATGTGGTGACAGCAGACTGGGATAATGATTGAATATGTCCGCAAACACACCAGCCAGCTGGTCTGCGCATGCTCTGAGGACACGGCTGGGGATGCCATCTGGGCCTGCAGCCTTGCGAGTGTTGACACGTTTAAATGTTTTGCTCATGTCGGCTGCAGTGAAGGAGAGCCCGTAGGTTTTGGTAGCGGGCCGAGTCAGTGGCACTGTAGTGTCCTCAAAGCGAGCAAAGAAGTTGTTTAGTCTGTTTGGGAGCAAGACATCCTGGTACGCGACGGTGCTGGTTTACCTTTTATAGTCCGTGATTGACTGTAGACCCTGCTACATACCTCTCATGTCTGAGCCGTTGAATTGCGACTCTACTTTGTCTCTATACTGACGCTTAGCTGGTTTGATTGCCTTGCGGAGGGAATAGTTACACTGTTTGTATTTGGTCAAGTTTCCGTTCACCTTGCCCTGATTAAAAGCAGTGGTTCGCGCTTTCAGTTTTGCACGAATGCTGCCATCAATCCACGGTTTCTGGTTTGGGAATGTTTTAATAGACGCTGTGGGTACAACATCGCTGATGCACTTGCTAATAAACCCGCTCACCGAATCAGCTTATACATCAATGTTGTTGTTCGCCGCAATGCTGAACATATCCCAGTCCACGTCATCAAAGCAATCTTGAAGCGTGGAATCCGATTGGTAGGACCAGCGTCGAACAGACCTGAGCGCGGGAGCTTCCAGTTTTAGTTTCTGTCTATAGGCAGTGAGTAACAAAATGGAGTTGTGGTCAGCTTTTCCGAAAGGAGGGCGGGGGAGGGTCTTATATGAGTCGCGGAAGTTAGAATAACAATGATCTAGGGTTTTGCCAGCCCTAGCTTCAAAATCGATATGCTGATAGAATTTAGGGAGCCTTGTTTTCAGATTAGCCCAGCTAAAATAAATGCAGCCTCAGGATATGTGGTTTCCAGTTTCGATAGAGTCAAATTAAGTTTGTTCAGTTCATCGGTGTGTCTGGGGGGGGTATATGCGGCTGTGATTATAATCAAAGAGAATTCTCTAGGTAGATAATGCGGTCGGCATTTGATTGTGAGGAATTCTAAGTCAGATGAACAGAAGGACTTGAGTTCCTGTATGTTGTTATGATCACACCAGGTCTCGTTAATCATAAGGCACACCCCCCCGCCCCTCTTCTTACCAGAAAGATGCTTGTTTCTGTCGGCGCGATGCGTGAAGAAACCAGCTGGCTGTACTGACTCCGATAGCATGTCTCGAGAGTGAGCCATGTTTCCGTGAAACAAAGAACGTTACAGTCTCTGATGTCTCTCTGGAAGGCTACCCTTGCACTGATTTCGTCTACGTTGTTGTCAAGAGACTGGACATTGGCAAGTAGTATGCTCGGGAACGGTGTGTGCCCGTCTATGGAGCCTGACCAGAAGACTATTACGTGCTCCAAGACATGCAGACAGAGATCACTCAGAGTCTTAACAACAATCCATTCTCTTATTTTGTGTGAGAAACCTGCCCTGTAATAAGCTTCTGTAGCAAACAACAAGTGAGTGGTTAGTGCTCCTTGATCATTTTTGGGAGAAGAGTGCCTCTATTTAAATGAGTTCAGGGCGAGGCTGTGAGACTGGGACACGCATTGTGTGTGAATGTATGTAGAGAAAATAGAGCACTATGTGAGAGCTTGTGTGCAAACACTCTTCACTGCATCTATGTGGGTGGATGCCAGGAAGCTAGTGATCCTTAAATGATTTTGTGGGCAGTTATTGTAAGTGACCATGCCAGAGTGCCCATGCCAGAGTGCCCATGCCAGTCTGTAAATATGTGGACATGTGTGTGATTTAATTGATGGCTAAATCTTTGAGTCTGAAGGCCACTGGAGAACATGAATTGGTTTTCTGAATAAAATAAATATCTGCTTGTTTAGTATCTGCTGCAATTGAATGGAGAGGGAGAGGCAGGTGGGGATTCCTAGGGGGGAGTTAGGGAATGGAGGACAGTCCAAGCACAGCAGTGTTCTTATCTACCGTTTGCAGATTGTATGTGTGTTTGTGTTTGTGTCTGTGTGCGTGAGAGAGGAAAGAGCTCATCTGTGCAGTCACCCAGCTAAAAACCACGCCAACACAAAGGAATGCGGTGCAGGTGGAACAGCAGCGTTGCGTTCCTACTTCCTGGTGGAATGATCCGACCAGTTAGGATGGAGAGGGGGTAGATTATCTGTTATGAATTCACCCATATGTTACAGGAAGATCCCTGTAGAATTTGATATAATGAAGCAGTAAACAGAAACCTGATGGGAGTAGTTTTATGTTTCTGGGCCATCCTTAATGTAAGGTTAAAAGCATGTAAGTGTTTTTATATCAACCCGGAGAGAACAGTTATCAGTCAAATGTTCCTCATTTAAAAGGTAACAAATTAGCAGATGATTCCTTCTGCAAATTGCCACTTTAACTTCACATGAATTACTTATTTCAGTCAATATCTCGTCTAGCATAAATCATATTCACATAGATTTTGACGATAGGAAACAGCAGGTCGGAAACGCAAGGACAAATGTTTTTCCTACTCCAAAATAACCAATTATTAAATGATCAATGTGTGATAATGCCAAAGAACAAGACCTTTGAAGCACATGTAAAAAGGGTTTGGTTTAGGGGTAGGATAAGGACAAGACCTTTGAAGCACATGTAGAAAGGGTTTGGTTTAGGGGTAGGATAAGGACAAGACCTTTGAAGCACATGTAGAAAGGGTTTGGTTTAGGGGTAGGATAAGGACAAGACCTTTGAAGCACATGTAGAAAGGGTTTGGTTTAGGGGTAGGATAAGGACAAGACCATTGAAGCACATGTAGAAAGGGTTTGGTTTAGGTGTAGGATAAGGACAAGACCTTTAAAGGGTTTGGTTTAGGGGTAGGATAAGGACAAGACCTTTAAAGGGTTTGGTTTAGGGGTAGGATAAGGACAAGACCTTTGAAGCACATGTAGAAAGGGTTTGGTTTAGGGGTAGGATAAGGACAAGACCTTTAAAGGGTTTGGTTTAGGGGTAGGATAAGGACAAGACCTTTGAAGCACATGTAGAAAGGGTTTGGTTTAGGGGTAGGATAAGGACAAGACCTTTGAAGCACATGTAGAAAGGGTTTGGTTTAGGTGTAGGATAAGGACAAGACCTTTAAAGGGTTTGGTTTAGGGGTAGGATAAGGACAAGACCTTTGAAGCACATGTAGAAAGGGTTTGGTTTAGGGGTAGGATAAGGACAAGACCTTTGAAGCACATGTAGAAAGGGTTTGGTTTAGGTGTAGGATAAGGACAAGACCTTTGAAGCACATGTAGAAAGGGTTTGGTTTAGGGGTAGGATAAGGACAAGACCTTTAAAGCACGAGTAGAAAGGGTTTGGTTTAGGGGTAGGATAAGGACAAGACCTTTAAAGGGTTTGGTTTAGGGGTAGGATAAGGACAAGACCTTTGAAGCACATGTAGAAAGGGTTTGGTTTAGGGGTAGGATAAGGACAAGACCTTTGAAGCACATGTAGAAAGGGTTTGGTTTAGGTGTAGGATAAGGACAAGACCTTTAAAGGGTTTGGTTTAGGGGTAGGATAAGGACAAGACCTTTGAAGCACATGTAGAAAGGGTTTGGTTTAGGGGTAGGATAAGGACAAGACCTTTGAAGCACATGTAGAAAGGGTTTGGTTTAGGGGTAGGATAAGGACAAGACCTTTAAAGCACGAGTAGAAAGGGTTTGGTTTAGGGGTAGGATAAGGACAAGACCTTTAAAGGGTTTGGTTTAGGGGTAGGATAAGGACAAGACCTTTGAAGCACATGTAGAAAGGGTTTGGTTTAGGGGTAGGATAAGGACAAGACCTTTGAAGCACATGTAGAAAGGGTTTGGTTTAGGTGTAGGATAAGGACAAGACCTTTAAAGGGTTTGGTTTAGGGGTAGGATAAGGACAAGACCTTTGAAGCACATGTAGAAAGGGTTTGGTTTAGGGGTAGGATAAGGACAAGACCTTTGAAGCACATGTAGAAAGGGTTTGGTTTAGGGGTAGGATAAGGACAAGACCTTTGAAGCACATGTAGAAAGGGTTTGGTTTAGGGGTAGGATAAGGACAAGACATTTGAAGCACATGTAGAAAGGGTTTGGTTTAGGGGTAGGATAAGGACAAGACATTTGAAGCACATGTAGAAAGGGTTTGGTTTAGGTGTAGGATAAGGACAAGACCTTTAAAGGGTTTGGTTTAGGGGTAGGATAAGGACAAGACCTTTGAAGCACATGTAGAAAGGGTTTGGTTTAGGTGTAGGATAAGGACAAGACCTTTAAAGGGTTTGGTTTAGGGGTAGGATAAGGACAAGACCTTTGAAGCACATGTAGAAAGGGTTTGGTTTAGGGGTAGGATAAGGACAAGACCTTTGAAGCACATGTAGAAAGGGTTTGGTTTAGGGGTAGGATAAGGACAAGACCTTTAAAGCACGAGTAGAAAGGGTTTGGTTTAGGGGTAGGATAAGGACAAGACCTTTGAAGCACGAGTAGAAAGGGTTTGGTTTAGGGGTAGGATAAGGACAAGACCTTTGAAGCACATGTAGAAAGGGTTTGGTTTAGGGGTAGGATAAGGACAAGACCTTTGAAGCACATGTAGAAAGGGTTTGGTTTCGGGGTAGGATAAGAACAAGACCTTTGAAGGGTTTGGTTTAGGGGTAGGATAAGGACAAGACATTTAAAGGGTTTGGTTTAGGGGTAGGATAAGGACGAGACCTTTGAAGCACGAGTAGAAAGGGTTTGGTTTTGGGGTAGGATAAGGACAAGACCTTTAAAGGGTTTGGTTTAGGGGTAGGATAAGGACGAGACCTTTGAAGCACGAGTAGAAAGGGTTTGGTTTTGGGGTAGGATAAGGACAAGACCTTTAAAGGGTTTGGTTTAGGGGTAGGATAAGGACGAGACCTTTGAAGCACGAGTAGAAAGGCCAGGGTGTTTGATATGTGATATTCAGCAATGGCATTTCCACAGCACACACAAGCTTACACATGCACGCAAGCACACACACACACACACACACACACACACACACACACACACACACACACACACACACACACACACACACACACACACACACACACACACACACACACACACACACACACACACACACACACCGGCTGAATAATTCAAGGTGGCTTTATCTGTCGAGTAGCTTCTGCTGCAGATAATGGAAAGGCTTTATCTCTACTTATACTCTGTTCCTCCAGTGATTACTGATACTACTGTTCTGTTCAGTTCCTCCTGTCATTACTGATACTACTGTTCTGTTCAGTTCCTCCTGTCATTACTGATACTACTGTTCTGTTCCTCCAGTGATTACTGATACTACTGTTCTGTTCAGTTCCTCCTGTCATTACTGATACTACTGTTCTGTTCCTCCAGTGATTACTGATACTACTGTTCTGTTCAGTTCCTCCTGTCATTACTGATACTACTGTTCTGTTCAGTTCCTCCTGTCATTACTGATACTACTGTTCTGTTCAGTTCCTCCTGTCATTACTGATACTACTGTTCTGTTCAGTTCCTCCTGTCATTACTGATACTACTGTTCTGTTCAGTTCCTCCTGTCATTACTGATACTACTGTTCTGTTCAGTTCCTCCTGTCATTACTGATACTACTGTTCAGTTCAGTTCCTCCTGTCATTACTGATACTACTGTTCTGTTCAGTTCCTCCTGTCATTACTGATACTACTGTTCTGTTCAGTTCCTCCTGTCATTACTGATACTACTGTTCTGTTCAGTTCCTCCTGTCATTACTGATACTACTGTTCTGTTCAGTTCCTCCTGTCATTACTGATACTACTGTTCTGTTCAGTTCCTCCTGTCATTACTGATACTACTGTTCTGTTCAGTTCCTCCTGTCATTACTGATACTACTGTTCAGTTCAGTTCCTCCTGTCATTACTGATACTACTGTTCTGTTCTGTTCCTCCAGTGATTACTGATACTACTGTTCAGTTCCTCCTGTCATTACTGATACTACTGTTCTGTTCAGTTCCTCCTGTCATTACTGATACTACTGTTCTGTTCTGTTCCTCCAGTGATTACTGATACTACTGTTCTGTTCAGTTCCTCCTGTCATTACTGATACTACTGTTCTGTTCAGTTCCTCCTGTCATTACTGCTACTACTGTTCTGTTCAGTTCCTCCTGTCATTACTGATACTACTGTTCTGTTCAGTTCCTCCTGTCATTACTGATACTACTGTTCTGTTCAGTTCCTCCTGTCATTACTGATACTACTGTTCTGTTCAGTTCCTCCTGTCATTACTGATACTACTGTTCTGTTCAGTTCCTCCTGTCATTACTGATACTACTGTTCTGTTCAGTTCCTCCTGTCATTACTGATACTACTGTTCTGTTCAGTTCCTCCTGTCATTACTGATACTACTGTTCTGTTCAGTTCCTCCTGTCATTACTGATACTACTGTTCTGTTCTGTTCCTCCAGTGATTACTGATACTACTGTTCTGTTCAGTTCCTCCTGTCATTACTGATACTACTGTTCTGTTCAGTTCCTCCTGTCATTACTGATACTACTGTTCTGTTCAGTTCCTCCTGTCATTACTGATACTACTGTTCAGTTCCTCCTGTCATTACTGATACTACTGTTCTGTTCAGTTCCTCCTGTCATTACTGCTACTACTGTTCAGTTCCTCCTGTCATTACTGATACTACTGTTCTGTTCAGTTCCTCCTGTCATTACTGATACTACTGTTCTGTTCAGTTCCTCCTGTCATTACTGATACTACTGTTCTGTTCAGTTCCTCCTGTCATTACTGATACTACTGTTCAGTTCCTCCTGTCATTACTGATACTACTGTTCTGTTCAGTTCCTCCTGTCATTACTGATACTACTGTTCAGTTCCTCCTGTCATTACTGATACTACTGTTCTGTTCAGTTCCTCCTGTCATTACTGATACTACTGTTCTGTTCAGTTCCTCCTGTCATTACTGATACTACAGTTCTTTTCAGTTCCTCCTGTAATTACTGATAATACTGTTCTGTTCAGTTCCTCCTGTCATTACTGATACTACTGTTCTGTTCAGTTCCTCCTGTCATTACTGATACTACTGTTCTGTTCAGTTCCTCCTGTCATTACTGATACTACTGTTATGTTCAGTTCCTCCTGTCATTACTGATACTACTGTTCTGTTCAGTTCCTCCTGTCATTACTGATACTACTGTTCTGTTCAGTTCCTCCTGTCATTACTGATACTACTGTTCTGTTCAGTTCCTCCTGTCATTACTGATACTACTGTTCTGTTCAGTTCCTCCTGTCATTACTGATACTACTGTTATGTTCAGTTCCTCCTGTCATTACTGATACTACTGTTCTGTTCAGTTCCTCCTGTCATTACTGATACTACTGTTCTGTTCAGTTCCTCCTGTCATTACTGATACTACTGTTCTGTTCAGTTCCTCCTGTCATTACTGATACTACTGTTCTTTCAGTTCCTCCTGTAATTACTGATAATACTGTTCTGTTCAGTTCCTCCTGTCATTACTGATACTACTGTTCTGTTCAGTTCCTCCTGTCATTACTGATACTACTGTTATGTTCAGTTCCTCCTGTCATTACTGCTACTACTGTTCAGTTCCTCCTGTCATTACTGCTACTACTGTTCAGTTCCTCCTGTCATTACTGATACTACTGTTCAGTTCCTCCTGTCATTACTGATACTACTGTTCTGTTCCTCCTGTCATTACTGCTACTACTGTTCTGTTCAGTTCCTCCTGTCATTACTGCTACTACTGTTCTGTTCAGTTCCTCCTGTCATTACTGATACTACAGTTCTTTTCAGTTCCTCCTGTAATTACTGATAATACTGTTCTGTTCAGTTCCTCCTGTCATTTCTGATACTACTGTTCAGTTCAGTTCCTCCTGTCATTACTGATAATACTGTTCTTTTCAGTTCCTCCTGTAATTACTGATAATACTGTTCTGTTCTGTTCCTCCTGTCATTTCTGATACTACTGTTCAGTTCAGTTCCTCCTGTCATTTCTGATACTACTGTTCAGTTCAGTTCCTCCTGTCATTACTGATACTACTGTTCTGTTCAGTTCCTCCTGTCATTACTGCTACTACTGTTCTGTTCAGTTCCTCCTGTCATTACTGATACTACTGTTCAGTTCCTCCTGTCATTACTGATACTACTGTTCTGTTCAGTTCCTCCTGTCATTTCTGATACTACTGTTCTGTTCTGTTCCTCCTGTCATTACTGATACTACTGTTCTGTTCAGTTCCTCCTGTCATTACTGATACTACTGTTCTGTTCAGTTCCTCCTGTCATTACTGATACTACTGTTCTGTTCAGTTCCTCCTGTCATTACTGCTACTACTGTTCAGTTCCTCCTGTCATTACTGATACTACTGTTCTGTTCAGTTCCTCCTGTCATTACTGCTACTACTGTTCAGTTCCTCCTGTCATTACTGATACTACTGTTCTGTTCAGTTCCTCCTGTCATTACTGCTACTACTGTTCTGTTCAGTTCCTCCTGTCATTACTGATACTACTGTTCTGTTCAGTTCCTCCTGTCATTACTGATACTACTGTTCTGTTCAGTTCCTCCTGTCATTACTGATACTACTGTTCAGTTCCTCCTGTCATTACTGATACTACTGTTCTGTTCAGTTCCTCCTGTCATTACTGCTACTACTGTTCTGTTCAGTTCCTCCTGTCATTACTGATACTACTGTTCTGTTCAGTTCCTCCTGTCATTACTGATACTACTGTTCTGTTCAGTTCCTCCTGTCATTACTGATACTACTGTTCTGTTCAGTTCCTCCTGTCATTACTGATACTACTGTTCTGTTCAGTTCCTCCTGTCATTACTGATACTACTGTTCTGTTCAGTTCCTCCTGTCATTACTGATACTACTGTTATGTTCAGTTCCTCCTGTCATTACTACTGTTCAGTTCCTCCTGTCATTACTGTTCTACTGTTCAGTTCCTCCTGTCATTACTGATACTACTGTTCTGTTCCTCCTGTCATTACTGATACTACTGTTCTGTTCAGTTCCTCCTGTCATTACTGATACTACAGTTCTTTTCAGTTCCTCCTGTAATTACTGATAATACTGTTCTGTTCAGTTCCTCCTGTCATTTCTGATACTACAGTTCTGTTCAGTTCCTCCTGTCATTACTGATACTACAGTTCTTTTCAGTTCCTCCTGTAATTACTGATAATACTGTTCTGTTCTGTTCCTCCTGTCATTTCTGATACTACTGTTCAGTTCAGTTCCTCCTGTCATTACTGCTACTACTGTTCTGTTCAGTTCCTCCTGTCATTTCTGATACTACTGTTCTGTTCAGTTCCTCCTGTCATTACTGATACTACTGTTATGTTCAGTTCCTCCTGTCATTACTGATACTACTGTTCTGTTCAGTTCCTCCTGTCATTACTGATACTACTGTTCTGTTCAGTTCCTCCTGTCATTACTGATACTACTGTTCTGTTCAGTTCCTCCTGTCATTACTGATACTACTGTTCTGTTCAGTTCCTCCTGTCATTACTGACTACTGTTCAGTTCTCCTGTTTACTGATACTACTGTTCTGTTCAGTTCCTCCTGTCATTACTGCTACTATGTTCAGTTCCTCCTGTCATTACTGACTGTTCTGTTCAGTTCCTCCTGTCATTACTGATACTACTGTTCTGTTCAGTTCCTCCTGTCATTACTGATACTACTGTTCTGTTCAGTTCCTCCTGTCATTACTGATACTACAGTTCTTTTCAGTTCCTCCTGTAATTACTGATAATACTGTTCTGTTCAGTTCCTCCTGTCATTACTGATACTACTGTTCTGTTCAGTTCCTCCTGTCATTACTGATACTACTGTTATGTTCAGTTCCTCCTGTCATTACTGCTACTACTGTTCAGTTCCTCCTGTCATTACTGCTACTACTGTTCAGTTCCTCCTGTCATTACTGAAACTACTGTTCAGTTCCTCCTGTCATTACTGATACTACTGTTCTGTTCCTCCTGTCATTACTGCTACTACTGTTCTGTTCAGTTCCTCCTGTCATTACTGCTACTACTGTTCTGTTCAGTTCCTCCTGTCATTACTGATACTACAGTTCTTTTCAGTTCCTCCTGTAATTACTGATAATACTGTTCTGTTCAGTTCCTCCTGTCATTTCTGATACTACTGTTCAGTTCAGTTCCTCCTGTCATTACTGATAATACTGTTCTTTTCAGTTCCTCCTGTAATTACTGATAATACTGTTCTGTTCTGTTCCTCCTGTCATTTCTGATACTACTGTTCAGTTCAGTTCCTCCTGTCATTTCTGATACTACTGTTCAGTTCAGTTCCTCCTGTCATTACTGATACTACTGTTCTGTTCAGTTCCTCCTGTCATTACTGCTACTACTGTTCTGTTCAGTTCCTCCTGTCATTACTGATACTACTGTTCAGTTCCTCCTGTCATTACTGATACTACTGTTCTGTTCAGTTCCTCCTGTCATTTCTGATACTACTGTTCTGTTCAGTTCCTCCTGTCATTACTGTACTACTGTTCAGTTCTCCTGTCATTACTGATACTACTGTTCTGTTCAGTTCCTCCTGTCATTACTTCCTCCTGTCATTACTGATACTACTGTTCTGTTCAGTTCCTCCTGTCATTACTGATACTACTGTTCTGTTCAGTTCCTCCTGTCATTACTGATACTACTGTTCTGTTCAGTTCCTCCTGTCATTACTGATACTACTGTTCTGTTCAGTTCCTCCTGTCATTACTGCTACTACTGTTCAGTTCCTCCTGTCATTACTGATACTACTGTTCTGTTCAGTTCCTCCTGTCATTACTGCTACTACTGTTCAGTTCCTCCTGTCATTACTGATACTACTGTTCTGTTCAGTTCCTCCTGTCATTACTGATACTACTGTTCTGTTCAGTTCCTCCTGTCATTACTGATACTACTGTTCTGTTCAGTTCCTCCTGTCATTACTGATACTACAGTTCTTTTCAGTTCCTCCTGTAATTACTGATAATACTGTTCTGTTCAGTTCCTCCTGTCATTACTGATACTACTGTTCTGTTCAGTTCCTCCTGTCATTACTGATACTACTGTTATGTTCAGTTCCTCCTGTCATTACTGTTCTGTTCAGTTCCTCCTGTCATTACTGCTACTACTGTTCAGTTCCTCCTGTCATTACTGATACTACTGTTCAGTTCCTCCTGTCATTACTGATACTACTGTTCTGTTCCCTCCTGTCATTACTGCTACTACTGTTCTGTTCAGTTCCTCCTGTCATTACTGATACTACTGTTCTGTTCAGTTCCTCCTGTCATTACTGATACTACTGTTCTGTTCAGTTCCTCCTGTCATTACTGATACTACTGTTCTGTTCAGTTCCTCCTGTCATTACTGATACTACTGTTCTGTTCAGTTCCTCCTGTCATTACTGCTACTACTGTTCAGTTCCTCCTGTCATTACTGATACTACTGTTCTGTTCAGTTCCTCCTGTCATTACTGCTACTACTGTTCAGTTCCTCCTGTCATTACTGATACTACTGTTCTGTTCAGTTCCTCCTGTCATTACTGATACTACTGTTCTGTTCAGTTCCTCCTGTCATTACTGATACTACTGTTCTGTTCAGTTCCTCCTGTCATTACTGATACTACAGTTCTTTTCAGTTCCTCCTGTAATTACTGATAATACTGTTCTGTTCAGTTCCTCCTGTCATTACTGATACTACTGTTCTGTTCAGTTCCTCCTGTCATTACTGATACTACTGTTATGTTCAGTTCCTCCTGTCATTACTGCTACTACTGTTCAGTTCCTCCTGTCATTACTGCTACTACTGTTCAGTTCCTCCTGTCATTACTGAAACTACTGTTCAGTTCCTCCTGTCATTACTGATACTACTGTTCTGTTCCTCCTGTCATTACTGCTACTACTGTTCTGTTCAGTTCCTCCTGTCATTACTGCTACTACTGTTCTGTTCAGTTCCTCCTGTCATTACTGATACTACAGTTCTTTTCAGTTCCTCCTGTAATTACTGATAATACTGTTCTGTTCAGTTCCTCCTGTAATTTCTGATACTACTGTTCAGTTCAGTTCCTCCTGTCATTACTGATAATACTGTTCTTTTCAGTTCCTCCTGTAATTACTGATAATACTGTTCTGTTCTGTTCCTCCTGTCATTTCTGATACTACTGTTCAGTTCAGTTCCTCCTGTCATTTCTGATACTACTGTTCAGTTCAGTTCCTCCTGTCATTACTGATACTACTGTTCTGTTCAGTTCCTCCTGTCATTACTGCTACTACTGTTCTGTTCAGTTCCTCCTGTCATTACTGATACTACTGTTCAGTTCCTCCTGTCATTACTGATACTACTGTTCTGTTCAGTTCCTCCTGTCATTTCTGATACTACTGTTCTGTTCAGTTCCTCCTGTCATTACTGCTACTACTGTTCAGTTCCTCCTGTCATTACTGATACTACTGTTCTGTTCAGTTCCTCCTGTCATTACTGCTACTACTGTTCAGTTCCTCCTGTCATTACTGATACTACTGTTCTGTTCAGTTCCTCCTGTCATTACTGATACTACTGTTCTGTTCAGTTCCTCCTGTCATTACTGATACTACTGTTCTGTTCAGTTCCTCCTGTCATTACTGATACTACTGTTCTGTTCAGTTCCTCCTGTCATTACTGCTACTACTGTTCAGTTCCTCCTGTCATTACTGATACTACTGTTCTGTTCAGTTCCTCCTGTCATTACTGCTACTACTGTTCAGTTCCTCCTGTCATTACTGATACTACTGTTCTGTTCAGTTCCTCCTGTCATTACTGATACTACTGTTCTGTTCAGTTCCTCCTGTCATTACTGATACTACTGTTCTGTTCAGTTCCTCCTGTCATTACTGATACTACAGTTCTTTTCAGTTCCTCCTGTAATTACTGATAATACTGTTCTGTTCAGTTCCTCCTGTCATTACTGATACTACTGTTCTGTTCAGTTCCTCCTGTCATTACTGATACTACTGTTATGTTCAGTTCCTCCTGTCATTACTGCTACTACTGTTCAGTTCCTCCTGTCATTACTGCTACTACTGTTCAGTTCCTCCTGTCATTACTGATACTACTGTTCAGTTCCTCCTGTCATTACTGATACTACTGTTCTGTTCCTCCTGTCATTACTGCTACTACTGTTCTGTTCAGTTCCTCCTGTCATTACTGCTACTACTGTTCTGTTCAGTTCCTCCTGTCATTACTGATACTACAGTTCTTTTCAGTTCCTCCTGTAATTACTGATAATACTGTTCTGTTCAGTTCCTCCTGTCATTTCTGATACTACTGTTCAGTTCAGTTCCTCCTGTCATTACTGATAATACTGTTCTTTTCAGTTCCTCCTGTAA